>NC_079434.1:6254555-6299076 GCF_026213295.1 Gadus chalcogrammus | reverse complement strand
CTTCCTTCCCCTAAAACACACACACACACCTCACACAAACACACACACAAACAGACGCACACGCAAAAGCAGACACATTCACAGACACCAACACCCACAAACAGGCGCATGCCCATACACACACACACACACGTACAGGCACACACATACACACACACACACAGACACACACACACACACACACCCACACACACACACACACTCACACATTCCTCTGGGGGGAGTGGAGAGGGGCATCTAGGCCTGAATAGCGGTGTTCAACACCTTGGGAGCGCCTCTCCACGTCTCCCAACCTCGTCTTTCAGCTGGGGCACTTGGCTTTTTTTCATCCCGCTCTTTTTTTTTCCGCAAAGTCACGATACATTTGGCTCTGCGGCTGATTAATGTGCTCAGAAAGGGTGAACCTACGGCTACGGGTGTATGACGTCGGGAAGAATGATTTATTTAGACGGTGAGGAACGTGGTCGGGGATGGACTTAATCCAGAGGGCTGTTTCCTTTTCTTCTTGTTTTTTTTTCTACAGTCCGAAACGCGGTCCTGAATTAGCGCTTACCTGGGGGCCGGGGGCCACTTCCCGTTTGAATTCTGCACAGTTGCTCTGATCTGTCAGGCAGAAAGCTAACCAGAGGCCACTTCAAAAGGCTGGGGCCGGGCCAGGACGCTACCGCCTTCATGTGAGCCAGAGCTAAAAGGCCTCTTTATATGAAAATTGGTTTCATTAAGATGATTGGAGTCCTTTGAGGGGCAGCTGACCCCCCCCCCCCCGCCGTCCACCCTGTCCACCTTCTGCTCTGCATGGAGACAAGCAGAAGTGTCTACACCTTCGTATTAAACTGAACTACAAGACCCCTTTCTCCTGCTCTTGTTCAATCGGAAAGAATATTTATCGGTTTAACATAAAAAATAAAAGGGGACAGGAACGGGGGTGGAGGAGAAAGTCTTGAGAGAAAGTTTTGCCTTTGTCGGGCGGAGTGGAGAAAATGGAGGCCGCTTTGGCAGTTAGGTCGACAAAAAGACCCTGTTCTGGCGTGCATAGTGACCCCTGGTACTGAAAGCATGAATTATGCGCCACAATTCATCCTGAGAGGTGTTTTACGGTGCAGCTTGTAAAGTTATTTACAAGCCAGACTTTGGAAAGTGGAAAATGCTCCATTTAGGTTTGCCTCATGTGAATGAAAGTGCAGTATACAGCGACGATGCAACAAATATATAATCTAAAATAAACACTGTAATACTGTTTTAAAGAATCCGGTTCAAGTATTAATTGATATGTGTTACTTGACATGTAGGGAGTATAGAATGTGTCCGTCCAAATACCTACTACATTTATGAAAAGAACTGAACAATTGAATCTATGAACCAAAAAATGCACATAGCAATAACTTGGCCTGTACCATTACATCTCCAGAATGTCTACTGTAAGTCTTTATATATATATGTATATATATATATATATATATATATACATATATATATACACACATACACATGTTTGTCTCGTTGTTCACCCATATATATCCTCTGATAAGTTACATAAAAGACAGTGTAATCAATTATCTATTCAAACAAGATCAAAGTCAAAGACAGATTCAAATACTTGAGAGAGGAAAAAAAGAGGAAAGAAAGAACTGCTATCAAAAAAACCATCCTTCACACCCATGAAGACGGCCTGCGTGGTTCGAATGCCTTCCAGCTGTAACCTGGCTGCAATAACAGCCACCCAGGGCCCCACCAGGCCACCGATACAGCAGCATGGAAATGATTAGACGCTCTACAAGAGGACGGTACGAGGAGGGGAGTTCAGATGCAGAGAGACGCTTCTCTCCTGGCAGAGGACCTGCTGCGTCAACCCTTCTCCCAGGTACTGGGAGGGAGGCTGTGGGCGAGGGGCGAGGGGCGAGGGGTGAGGTGGGGGCGGCGGTGGAGGAAACTCAATCCGGGCCAATCGACTTGCCTTATCTGGGCCGGGGATCAGACCCTGAGAAGCCGGGGGTAATGTCTTTCCCTGGCCCCCCGTGATATGAAACGTGGCGTGGAGGTGGCGCTCTGCGCTCTACCATGCCCCCACTATGAATGGACAGGGGGGGGGGGCGAAGCGACTCCCACGCTGGAGGTAGGAAACACCCGGGGTCCTGTACCACACCTAGAGGCGACCACGGGCCACCTTTGACCGGTGTTGTCGCTTTCGGAGATCTCTGACCGCTTGAGTGCGGCTCAGAGAACTATAGTCCCATCGGGGGGGGGGGGGGGGGATTGGACTCCACAGCAGCGGGACTTTTAGATTAAGTGGGTTTCCGTTAGCCTAACCTCTAAACCACCACTCCCGGGGTTTCCAGGATGAGATGGACTTTCAAGTCGTCCATCTGCGGGTCTCCATGGATGCGTTTAGCGGGCCGGGGGGGGGGGTTGGGGAGACGGAGGGTTATATGAGTTTGGCTCGTGTTACCTGTGCTCTGCCGGGGCTGACCCGAGAGAGACCTGTAGATTAGAGGACCATCTGGGACCTGGAACCCGAGTCCGGGAGACAGAACAGCAGCAGGACCCGAGCCGCCGACCGGTGCTCGGGCTCACCGGCTGACCGAGCCACCGCATGCGGGGAAAAACGAAGGAAAAGGATTCCTTCGTTTGAAAGATCGGTGAGTTGATCGCATTATACAGTTGTACATAAAATCTGTGATATGAGATTGTCCAATTTTTTCGTTCACAATTCATTGAAGTCAGTCAAACTTGCACATGAAGCAAATTTGCATTTGTGAATTTGATATCTCTTTCACGGAGGAACTAGAAAAACCCTCACAGACGGTGTTCCTTCAACTGTTTTATCACTTAGTCAGAAGTTGTATAGTTTACTTTCTGTTATCTTTATGGTGACACATAATTATAGACAAGTTGAATGTTTTCAAGGATACTAATATGGGGAAGAAGATATATATATAAAACCATCAAACCGTTGGAGGGTATCTTTTACTTAAGTTTGGTTTTGCTTAGAATTGTAACGCCAGGAGACACTTACTCTCAAACCTAACTGTACACCCACGGGATGAAAAAACATCTCCAAATATCCTCTTTGTCCCTTTTTAATTAAGTGGAATAATAAGTAAGTGAAAAGCAAATGTTTAGAACTTGTGATCTTAAAAAGTTGTAAACTTTTTGAGGACATTCATCCAACAGATGATTCAGACACCCTTTCAACGTAGATCGTCCCTTTCCTTCATTAACTCACCCAAGAGGTCACCTCTTGATCGCGACACCAAATAAAAACCCTAACGATTCACGAAAACTATCAGGGTGGAGGAAGAATTGCATCCATAATAATCTGTTTTCAACCATAATAAAAATCGAAATCACAACAACCAGCGATGGGCTGAACAATCCAAACAATGAAAAATGGGACAGCTCGGGTCCCTCGGTCCAGATGTGGACAGCCTGCTGCACAACTGTATGGCCTTCGCCCGTTTCTATTAGTGTCCATGAGATGGAGTGCTTCTGTGGGGTACTTCACGATGTGACGATACCCCTTTGAACACCCACCCTGGTTTGGTAATCGTTAGCCTTGTTTACGTCATGGCAGAGCGTTGTTTCCATTTGTTCAACTCGATCAACAAGCCCGCCAAAATGCGCATTGGCTTTTTCCAGCAATGCTTCCTCCAGCAATTTGCGCCGGGATTTGAACCGCAATTGGAGTGCGGCTCTGCGTTGCTGCTCATCACATTTTGCCCAATAGTTGTGGGGGTCACTTCCAGAAGACAGTGGGTCTGATTCACCGCCCTGGTTTGGTGGCTTTCATGTTAAATCGTGTTGCACACAGCGACCACCCCGGGGCAGGAGACGCCGTCTGCTTTACATCCGAAAGGACCAGAAATGACACGCCGAGCCACCCGCAGTACCCTTCCACGTACACAAACACACACACACACACACACACACACACACACACACACACACACACACACACACACACACACACACACACACACACACACACACACACACACACACGGAGACGGAGACACAAACAGTTCGGTCTTTAACAATGCCCTTTTCACTCATGGACAGTTCTAACGTTTCCACATCAGAAAGCCTCCCCTTTTCTGCGTGGAACGTCAAACTCAATGGCGGCATTTCTTAAAAGATCACATGGGTTTTGAAACGTCCCTTCTCTGCCTTTGCGGTCAATACCTCCGATATGAAAGCAGAAAGGAACGATTACCCGTGTTGGACCCGATGTGGTAGAACTACGCTGAAAACATGAAAGACTTTAGACGCTCCGTCATACTTTCCGTTTATTCCATCACACATGTGACCACATGACAATTTCTCTTATTAAATAATGTTTGCATTAGCAATTCAAAAACAATGGGGGGTTGGAACGACAGAACGAGAGAGAGCGGGAGCAAGAGCGAGAGGGAGAGAGAGAGAGAGAGAGAGAGAGAGAGAGAGAGAGAGAGAGAGAGAGAGAGAGAGAGAGAGAGAGAGAGAGAGAGAGAGAGAGAGTGAGAGAGAGAGCGACTGCCTCTCAATCTTTCATGGCCAAGCCATAGTGAGGGGGGTGGGTTGGTTTTCGTCAGATCTCTGCCCACCCATCTGTAACCCACTAACGGCAGACAATTGACTTACAACAGCCACAGACTTGTCTCCAAGCAGTCACAAGTAATTGGCTCCTCTCGGTGCTCCAGAAAGTCCTCAGTCCCCCCCCCTAATGACAGACCCGTGCTTCGCAAGACCAGCACCGTCATCCCCCGTCACCACCCCCCCCTTCTCTGAAACTCGCTCACTCCAAAAAGAAAATCCAAGTGAACTCGTGAGATCGGCATAGCATCTGCCTTTAGGACCCCCTCTTCTCTGGGTCATCAATCAAACACCCTTAGTGCACACTGCGGCTGGTGCTGCTGCTGCTGTTGCCGGGGGAGACATCGTTCTCCTGCCACATCTCCAGGGCGGGAGCTCGAAGACGCCCACGTCGCCTTCCGCACTCGATGACATAACGGAGCGCCAAGCCGTGGAATGAGCGTTGACGCACGCTCCGAAGCATTCTGAAGAAGCCTGCCTCGGAAGAGGTCCCATCTACTTAGCGATGGGATAGCACAGTGCTCCTAACCGATGTGGGGGTAATTACACACAGCTGTGTGATGCTCACACGTATTTTTATGAACCTTTGAGCCTTGATGATGGCAATGTGACAGTGTGTTGGTTTGGAGGATAACTATTAACTTTTAAAAGCCAAAAATATAAATAGTTTGTTCAACCTAAAATGTATGAGCAATGTATATTCACCCCCGGAACAGTTCACTACCTCGGATCATCGCTGTGGAGCCAGGACAAGTCATCATCTCCGCCGTGTCCCAATATTATGACAATGAAAACCCCACGATAGTCCCAACATCATGCACAATTTGTATCTACACGCATTGCACAACCGCCCACAACAAGTCGCAGATATAAACATCCATCACCAAGTTCGCAAGTTTGTTTCACCCGACGGAAAACAAAAACCCATGTGCGCACATTTTTTGTGAAACCACACTCAGAAAAGTGTCCAAAACGAATCGCAATCCCACCGGGGCCAGAAACAGAAAAACAAAAAAACTCTCCTCATATCAAAACCTTCCGTCCTTTCCCGCCGTACTTCAGGGACATCGGGCCTACATGCTGGAGGCTGGCGCCAGGAAGAGCCATCTCCACGCTGCTCCTCCAGAGCACCAACCCAGGGGCGTTACCTCCAGCTACAGCCGGGTCCCTCCACCACCATGTTGCTCTGCCATCCCAGAACCAACCCGCTGACCACGGGCCTCACCAGCTGAGGTTAGGACTGGAACCCAACACCGGTCTGGGGGGGTGAGGCGCTTCCCGCGAACAAACCGTATTGACGTTAAAAGGGTTCGAATATTGTTTGGACACGGCAAAGTGCACGAACCCGCAGGGGATTATGGGTAATGGATTGGCCTGCAATTAGACCATTGTGTTTCACCGGGCGCAACGGTCAACAAAACAAACCACACTGACGCACACAGACACACGCACACACACACACACAAAAACATATAAAAGGTCAATTTCTGCAAAATCGTGTTATTCAAAACAAAATAAATGCGCTGTGGTCACTCTTAAGTGGGGCTCTACGATATAAACCACCAGAGAATCATCCCGTACATATTGTTGCACACACGAAAGCCTGCTGAATATCACAACCAATAAATCCATGTCCATATGCGTCTTCAAACATGTCATCTTCGGCTAATCATATGTGACCACCCAAGAGCCAAAACCCATCAAAACCGTAGACCATAAGGCCCGAAGGGGGGTGCGGAAATTCCTGGCGGTGTACTTTTCCTTCCAGATCCAAATAATCTCCGCGGCGGTGCCTTCGACATTCCTGGTGCGAGACGTGGACGTGCGTCCGTCCCGGACGTGCACAGGGGTCGTTGCCCGGGGTTTCAGGCAGGGCTTGTCGATTGTTGCGGGTCGGACTCCCGGGCCGGGGGGCACCCATTGATTTACGACGGCCAAAATCGGTAGTGCAAGCAACAAGCATACCAGTCCTGTCGGGAGATTAAGGGGGGCACATGGGCCCCTTCCATAGGACCTAAATCTCAGAGAAACCCTTGCCAAACCTCCCTGCAACGATCCTCCCTAAGTTAGTGTCTGAACGCATGATTGATGGTGGGGGGGAAGTGACATGGAGAAAGCCAGTATTGTACAAAGAAACAAGACCTACATCTCCCCTACGTCCACAAGACATTCCTCCCTGTGGTTCGCTATCTGCTGTTGCGCATTATTTGTCTGTGAATAGAAAATAAGTAATGAAAGACGAATGCCTTCCCGTGAACCATGTTTCCATTAACATGGTGGATAGTTCTCGAATAACAGCATATTAAACTTACTAGAATCTGAATAAAAATTGGATTTGTCTGATTGATAAGCTCTGATGGAAATGAAAACAACATTATGTTTCCAATGTGTCCTCCACTGCAGAAGGGACGCATTACTTGCCAAAACCCTTATGCAATGCCTGAATCCAAATGGTGGTCCTTTTTACCAGGTGGCATGGTTTGAATGGGCCCCGCGATGCAGGTCTGCATGCATGTCCATCTCCTTACAGCGGGGGCCCCCCTGCCGCTTTATTAGGGGGACACATGCGGTGGTCTTGTTCTGCTCCCTTTATGAAAGCATCCCACTCCTCTTCTTTTTACCGGGGCCCATGGAGCTAAGCCTTTCAAGGTGGGGGCCAGCCTCTCCATATACCCAGGAGAGAGGGTACCTCTCGGGAGCAAAGACATGCTTTCAGATTCCAGGAGATAAAAGGAGAGGGGAAGGAGATGTCCAACCGCCAACTTCAGATCTGCTAACAAACTGTACTGGGGGAGCAGAGGGGGGGCAACTTGAGGCACTTAAGAAATACTAGCGTAAACCTTACAGGGTTTAGAAGAAGTCGAATAAGGTAGTGTTAAAACTAAAAGAAAAAGTTGTTTTACACTCCAAATACCTTATTGGTTGCTACGGCCATAAACATGAAAGCTAAAATGCAGTCAAAGAAGGGCTGGTTTTAATGCTATTTGAGCATAATTTGTTGCACCGTTTGGCCTAATGGAGAAATTGATCAGTTTTAGTACATGGCGGACCATATCACCAAGACTAGCATGCAGAGCAAGGTTTTCTACATAGAACATTTCCCTCTGTACACTTTCCATAATATCAGATCCAGTTGTACGCCAAGAGGCCCACTCATTATCCTCTTAAGAGGATAAGTTACGGTGGTCAGTAAAAGTATGCAAATTGTAAACACAGACGGAAAATTGAAGTAGACCCCAAACACCATTGCTTGCTTGGAGATAAATCTAAAAAAATAACAGTGAAATAAAGACTAATATAAGTACACACAAACACACTTGGGAGAGACAAACACACACTTGGACGAACACACACACTGACTCTTGGGACAGACACACACACACACACACACACACACACACACACACACACACACACACACACACACACACACACACACACACAGACACACACACACACACACACACACACACACACACACACACACACACACACACACACACACACACACACACACTTTTTGCTTTAGACGTCTTTGACATTGCCATTGTCTTTGACGTTACTCTTCCTGCCTATGATAGTAACTTGTCACCACCTTGGTCTGGTGAGGCTCTGAGGAGGATTCAACTGGAACAGTCCCATCCATATGTGAAGTGCAAGCGACGGTATGAACGACGACCTGTAATAAAGCCCAGCTGCCTCACAGAACAAAACACTGCAGTGACCGGAGCGTGAGGCCACCGCCGCACTACAATTGGTGATTCTTCTCAAACTATTTGCCGAACCTTGTGACTCTCCCATTGCACCGCAGCGGAACAACAGAGTCAGGCCCGTTCACAGAGGGGGGAGTCCCTGAACCGCCGGGACGGTACTGGACAGGCCGGTCCTGTCTGGACTCTTCAGACCTTGCAACACCAAGAAGAATCAGGTTCATTCCACAGATAAATACGAAATTGAACACGCCCGTACCACAATCATTTCCACCCACCAACATGACCACCATGACTGACACCACTACCTCCACCACCGTGAAAAAACACCACCAACCTCCACCACTATAACCAACACCACCAACTCCACCACTATAACCAACACCACCACCTCCACCACCATGACCGACACCACCACCTCCACCACCATGACCGACACCACCACCCCCACCACCATGACCGACACCACCACCTCCACCACCATGACCGACACCACCACCTCCACCACCATGACCGACACCACCACCTCCACCACCATGACCGACACCACCACCTCCACCACCATGACCGACACCACCACCTCCCCACCACCATCTCCCCACCACCATGACCGACACCACCACCTCCACCACCATGACCGACACCACCACCTCCTCCACCATGACCGACACCACCACCTCCACCACTATAACCAACACCACCACCTCCACCACCATGACCGACACCACCACCTCCACCACCATGACCAACACCACCACCTCCACCACTATAACCAACACCACCACCTCCACCACCATGACCAACACCACCACCTCCACCACTATAACCAACACCACCAACTCCACCACTATAACCAACACCACCACCTCCACCACCATGACCAACACCACCACCTCCACCACCATGACCGACACCACCACCCCCACCACCATGACCGACACCACCACCTCCACCACCATGACCAACACCACCACCTCCACCACCATGACCGACACCACCACCTCCACCACCTAGACCGACACCACTAACTCCACCACCATGACCAACACCACCACCTCCACCACCATGACCGACACCACCACCTCCACCACCATGACCAACACCACCACCTCCACCACTATAACCAACACCACCACCTCCACCACCATGACCGACACCACCACCTCCACCACTATAACCAACACCACCACCTCCACCACTATAACCAACACCACCACCTCCACCATCATGACCAACACCACCACCACCTCCACCACGATGACCACCATGACCGACAAGACTACAATGCCCACCATGACCAACACAACCACCACGACCTCCACCACCATGACCACCAACACCACCACGACCGACACCACTACCACTACCTCTACCACCACCACCACCACCAGAACCAGAACCACCACCACCACCATCATGACTGACACCACCACCACTACCATGACCGACACCACTACCACCAACAGCGCCATGACCAGCACCACCACCGCAATCAGGACCGACACCAGCACAATGACCAGCACCTCCACAACCACCACCATTACTGACACCCCCACCTCCCAACCCGACTGATGGTTCATCCAGGCTGAGCCTCAGCCGTCCCGTCCATAATTGGTGTGTAAGAGAGAACAGGCGTCGGCCCTGAAAGTGCTTTGAAGTGTTTATTTTCCTGTAACCGTGGGACCCACGGGAGGCTGCTAGTAAAAAAGAAAAGGAAAGAGCGTGGGCAGGCCGGTGGTCGGGGCCGACACACACACACGGAGAGAGAGGGATAGGGGAAGATTGATAGGGCGTCTCCGAGAGTGACAGGCAGATGGATCGCATGGGAGAAAAAGTCGTGGAGAACCAAGAGAGAAAGAGAGCCGGTTCAACTTTTCAAGGACACTTCAGAGGTGATTTCAGAAACGTCGGCGCTGGTCAAAGCTGTCAAAGTGGAGATTTCCTGCCCAGGAGAGTCCTGAGAGTTGGCTGCATTGGCCGCTCAACACGGGCGATTCTTGTTGGTTTTTCAGAGAATAGGCTGCTATTGATGGGTGGGAGGGGTCATTACACCCTTGACGGTAGAAGTATGGGGGCCGTGCTCGAAGCCGCCCTTATTTTAACAGCTATGTAATCACCGTGAAATGAATATCAGCTCTTACACGGTGATGGATATACTCATCGACTGGAAACATGACCGTATCCAAACTGAATGTGATGAAGTGAGCCCTTACATGCTATTTAAAGCCCTCTTAAACACAGGTGTTGTAAACAAAAAACGAATTCCAGAACAGTTAGGCCATAATGGTTTTTGACTCGATGTAAGAATGAAACGACCCCATCACCCTAAATGCACCATGTACGGGTGTTAGTGAACATTGTCCTGTTTAAGTGGTGAATTGTTTTCTTTTTCTTTCATTTTTCAACTGAACAAATGACTGTTTGTCACTACCAACCACCACAGATTCAGTTCAGTTCACTGGACTAAAAAACAAAAGGTCAGTCCTGTGTGACTCAACACAAATCCTGCATCTACTGTGGAACTCACAAGAACAACACTTCCTTGACTTCATTCATAAGGGTGGATGAGCGTCACGCATCTTAACAAATCAAGACAACAATCCCACAGAGGGGGAGAGGCGTGCAAAGAGGAAAGGGGGCCAGCCCACACAAAACGCTGCACGTCAATACGTATTTAAACAAAAATACATTTCAGAAACCTCAACCCCCACTTTGTCTGCTCCCTGGACCTGTGAGCCATCCCTGACTCATCTGGTTTCACAGTGTGTTAGCCAAAACATCTCTCTCTCTCTCTCTCTCTCTCTCTCTCTCTCTCTCTCTCTCTCTCTCTCTCTCTCTCTCTCTCTCTCTCTCTCTCTCTCTCTCTCTCTCTCTCTCTCTCTCTCTCTCTCTCTCTCTCTCCCTCACTTTTTCCCGCTCTCCCTGTGCACCCCCCCCCTCACCTCTTTTTTAACTGTCACTCCCGCGCAAACATCCTCCTCATCCCTTTCTCCCTTCCACTCCGTGTTCCTCTGCTTCTACATCTGCTATTCCTCCAGATGTTACCCGGTGTCACACACACTCTCTCTCAACCACGCAGATACGCACACACACACACGCATAGTCGCATACACTCACACGCATGCAGGCTCACACAAGCACACACACGTACACATACACATACATACACTCACACACGCACACACACACACACACACACACACACACACACACACAGACACAGACACACTCACACAAACACAGACAGACACCATTAATCCTCAAGTCTCAGACCAGCGTCTCCCTCGCTCCAATCCATCTTGGCTCATTCCCTCCTCCTCCGCGCGGGGGAAACAGGTATCTCGATAGGGCCGGCCGGTGACACCTTGTTTTCAAAAGGAAATGACTCATACATTAAAGCTGCTCCCCGGCAGACTGTGAAGGCTGTTGACATATGTGCAAACAGTGCATGTGTCACACACACACACACACACACACACACACACACACACACACACACACACACACACACACACACACACACACACACAGACAATGACCTAGACCTGCACAAGGAAAACACAAGCAAACACATTGAAACCTCAGCGACCACACACACACCCTGACGGGCACTATGAACACACACACACTCCCTGAACATACACAGACACGCTGAGCACAAACAAACTGAACACACACACACATGGACCTAGACGTGCACAATGAACACACACACACACACTCCCTGAAGCCAGACACACACACACACACACACACACACACACACACACACACACACACATGGCTGATTGGTGTTGCTGGTGGAAGAGGCCACACAGAGCAGGCTGCAGGATCAATCACAGATAATCACCCAGTTGACAGCTAGCAGAAAGGAAAAGAGAGTGATGATAGGGACCTGGTTAGGCAATACCCAAGATATCCTATTCAACCTGCCGATCACATGGCATGTCAGACTATCAGACACCCTTATGTTCCTCAGCTAGGGCCTTCAAGGATTGTTTGATCTACAATGAAAGACTGAACGCATGGGTAAAGAGTGTGCAATATGTTTAACCAACCATATACATTTTTGTAACATAAACAACATTAAACAACGACAAAATCTGTATGACCTGCAGAATATTTCGAGGCGCACCAATAGTCACATACCACGTATGCAGGAGGACATATAAATTGTGGGTCTAGTTATGACGGCGTCCCAGACAGACAGCGGGAGGAGGCCAAGGGCACGAGGGCAGATAGAGATACTGGTGTGATTACAGGCTGCGCTTAACAGGAGGACAAAGGCTAAGGGAAAAAAAGAAACCGCTTTGACATTCCTCCTACCGAGACTTTACGACCATGGGATTCTGTGTTTGTGTGCTCCCAGGCACTGTCTTGGCTTCAAACCGACAGGAAAGAAGAACGAATGTGAAATGTTTCCACTTGAAAAAAGCGAGTCGACGACACTAGCATGACTGCGAGGAGATTTTCTTTCTGATATATCGACTGTACTATTTGTTGTTGTTTTTAGAGAGAGAGAGAGAGAAAAAAGAAACTGGCGGTCAGGAAGAAAGAAAAAGTGTCCAGGAGATGAAGTCCAGAAAGCGTTCACACGAAGTGAATAAAAACAAAGTCTGATGGTGAGTTATAAGAAATCCAACGTCCTGGAACACTTCCACCGTCCAGAAAAAAAGGGTTTTATTGACACAAACCAGGCATGACATGACTGCGCTCTTCTAAGATTTCCTCCTCACGCACAGTAGAGTTTATGTTGGGCGGGGGGCGGGGAGTAAGTAAACGATAAAAATCTATTGTTGAGTAGCCGCCATGCTAACTCCCAGATAAGCGACATGCGAAGCTGGTTTCAGTCTGGTGGAGAAGGGATCCCTGCCTATGAGGGCCCATTCAGCGGGGGCCAGGCACACTGTCCCAACCTGTACGCACGCGAGCCGTTGAGCGTACACTCAGGGTACCCAAAAAAAACACTAGACTCGACTAATTTTTATTTTTAATCCCAGGGACGTGAGAGCATCGCTCGCGCTCGGTTCACAGCTAGTTCAGGTCCGTCTCTCCCGCCCGAGCAGAAAGCTTTGGCCGTTGTCTCCGGTTAGCAACGGCTATTGTTTGATGTTTATTATGGTGGTGGCGGAGCTGGCGTCGAGACCGGCGGTCGGGGGGAGATGACAACGGTGTATTCCCGACCGAAACCGCAGCGTGCCGCGGCTCTGATGCGCAGCCACGGCCCCTCACAGTAGATTAGGATGGCGTGCACCGAGTGACCGATTGCCCACTTGACCCCCGAGGGCCCGGCCGGGCTCTCTGTTACCCCGGAGGAGAAGCTCTGTCTCCCAACACGGTGGCCTTAGCGGTCTCCATGCTCAACACAGTGTACTACTGGTGCTCATTAAAACGCATTCTAATTATAGTGTCCAGGCCTCGTAGCCATCTCACGGCCTCCAGCCCTCTCATTTCCTCGTCGCCTTTCACAGCTTACACAGTTTAATTGTAACGTGTGGTTTGTAGGAACCTAGTGAGAAAGTATTGCTGCTTCATATTTTGTTTTAATTATTCTGGATATGTGGCTTTGTGTCTTTTATGCACCAGCCTCACCACGAAATGTCCTTGTGTGTGCAAAACAACTCAGCAAAATGTACTAACTCAGATTCAGTTTCTGATCCTAAGAGACAAATAGTTTTGAGTAAAGATCAATTTTCATTCAGGGTTACCTACGGCAAAAACAAAAGGCGATTTGGAGGAGAAATTAATGTAGGAATGAAGGAAATATATCTTCTCTGAATCAATGGAAAGACCTTTCCAAGTCCATTTGCAAGTCTGTTCATTTGTAAACCTAGATGATATTTTCAAACAAAGTACACAAAAACACATTAGTTGAGTTGTGTATTACTTCCGTATATTGTGTATTAATCGTTTCCAGCGTTCCTCAGCAGTTGGGAGTGTTAAAGGTAGCCTACACACGCACGGCAATGAAAACGAATAGGGCTATAAAGCTTATTCAATTACGACCTTAAAACAAGGGACACGTGAAAGGAGGAAATTACCGCTTGCAAGAGGAGACGCTAGTAAGTTAACTGCAGGCATCTCCTGATCTTATCTCTCTCACACACACACACACACACACACACACACACGTCGCTCTGCCGCAGTCACAACTTCTTAAACCTCCCAGCCTAAACACACATGTGTACACACACACACACACACACACACACCCACACACCAACACACACAAGTCGCAGTTTCAGCGTCTTAAGCCTCCAAGCCTAAACACACATGCATCTACACACACTCACACACACTTGCACACACACAAACTGACACACACACACACACACACCAAACTCTGTCTCCTTCGAGTCACTGCCAAGTGTCCAGGCCTCAGCGAGTCTCATCGATCACAAGAGTTTCCATCTGGAAAATACAATAAAGACATGTTTTATTTCTAAATATAAAACAAAACACAAGGTGCTAAGGAGGTTCCCACTGTGCTGTTTTTGTTCATGTCTTTGGCAGCTTTGTGCATACAGTAGTGTAGTTGTGTTTAGAAGGCTTCTTACAGCGATGGAGCATTGGCCGTACACACCTCTCCGAGCGCCCCGAACTAATTAAACCACTCCACAGGCCCCTGGGTTGTTGTCTGAGCACAGTGTGAGAAGGACAGCGTTCGGGACTTTTAGTTATTTATACAAACCTAAAACACGCATAAACACAAGGAACATCAAGTCTCACACTGAGAAGGTCCATTCACAATGTGTGAAGGGATTGAAAACATACAAATATCACTTGGAAAGCCCCAGTCGTTTTTCACCCCAGACTGGTCGAGGGGAGGGACGGAGGCCGGTCGCTATACAGAAGGGGATTTGAGTCTGGAGTTCGGAAATTGGGCTTTATGAGCGATCCCGCGGGCCCTGAGGTGGCGTGGCACACTGGCTTATTTTAGCCCGACGACCTTTGAACCTGAGCCCTGCTGCGTCATAAATCAAAATCCAAGTGCCCATTGAACTGTACATCAGAAAAGCAAACAGGTCGGCAGCCATGGTGTGCGACAAGGTGCGCGTTTGTTTACGTTAACGGTACCGGGTCAACGGCCTCCGAGAGGGGGCCGCCATTTGTCTTTTTATGTGCTTTAGCGTCACAGGACACACACACACACACACAAACACACACACACAGACACACAAAAGAACACTGACACACACACACACACACACACGAACACTGACACACACACACACACACACACACACACACACACACACACATGAACACTGACACACACACACACACACACACACACACACACAAACACTGACACACACACACACAGACACACACAGACACACACACACAGACACACAAAAGAACACTGACACACACACACACACACACACACACACACACACACACGAACACTGACACACACACACACAGACACACAAAAGAACACTGATACACACACACACACACACGAACACTGACACATACACACACACACACACACACACACACACACACACACACACACACACACACACATACAAACACTGACACACACACACACACACACACACACACACACACACGAACACTGACACACACACACAGACACACACAGACACACACACAAATACTGACACATACACACACATGAACACTGACACACACACACGAACACTGACAAACTCAAACACACACACACACACAGTGTACCCATCTGGAGCCCCTCAACAAGCTATTGTAAACACACTAATCATGCCTGTACCTCACACCATTACAAAAAACTGGGGGGGAATAAACTTTTATTCCAAGTACTTGGACAGATCGAGACAAGAAGCGAGCGGCCTCTTAAAGAAACCTGTATTTTGCATGCGGTTACAGCTCCAGCTGTGTCCGTCTCCATCGGCCTGTCTAGCCTTTTTAGGAGCACCTTCCCCCCCCAGGGCAGACAACAGCGCTGGGCTGTGTCCCCGGGCATGCTCCAGAGACCCCGGGCCCCGTCCAGAGGACAGACAGAGCACTAAAGGAGCAGGAAGAAAACAGTAAAGGTCCAGGACTAGCACAGCGACTCGGGCCTGGAGGGCAGCTGTCTCTACTCCCTCGACGAAACCCGCCTGGCCCCGCTGATAAAACGCCACAAAACACCAACACAAACGACCACAAACAACAAACGACACCATCCTGGGACCATTGGACGTAGATCATTAACGTTTTATTGTCCCGCTGGTGAGGGGTGCCCCGGAGAAGGTGGGACAGCGAGTGAAGGATTGTCAGGAGGAAGTGGAGGGGTTTGACCTGAGACACAGCAGTGCCACTGATTGTCATTCACCGCGTTGTAAAAGCGTCGCAAAGGGTAATGAATTTGACGGCAAATACATGACCACACCACACCACAAGTTTCGTCAATTTTGCCGATCATTTATGAGTGTAAGGAAACATATCAGCTCCATAACGACAACAATTATGCCATTATCTTTACTTAGGAGCAATCAGGGACTTGAGTTTAGACCATCTCACGCAAAAGCATAGCGATTCATCTTGACAGTTCAACAGTTCAACAATGACTTTATGAGGCCTTGAAAGGAAGCATAGCACGTCTCACCTGTGTGCCATCACCACAGGACAGAGCTCTTGATTCACTGCTGAATGGCCCATCACAGAGCGAGCCTAACAGTGGTGGTTATCATCCAGCTACTTTGATGATGGGCCACTGTGTTACCACCTCCATGGTAATGACCAATACACCACCATGAACCCCTGACCTCCAGCGAGCTCCTTGGTGCAAGTTAACGGAACGACCGAAGGGTATTTTGTCTACAAACTACGTTTATTATTATTATTATTATTAGTGTATGAAATAAACCAATTCTCCCTTTATTGCATTATCACATTTAATACTTTGTAAAAAAAAAAAAAGGGTTAGGAAAGAAAAATACGTTTAATGTAGAAATGTGACTAATATGAGTAATATGGGACTAGTAATATGCTGCATGATGTGCTGTTTGATACATGGGTTGGACTATAAAATAGAAAGGTTTGCCTGTAACAACTTGGCACCTGCTCATTCAAGGGCAACAGGACAATTATCTACAAGTAAAAGTAGTACAATCGTCGAGTGTAGAATATTTCAATATTCATTCATCATATTTTATTATGTCATAATTATAATTTGACAATATAAATTCTGTGCGCGGGCCAACCGAAACAGGCGGTTATTATTAACACACGATGGTGACCGGCTGCCCACTCCATTGTTTCTTCAGGTGTTACCAGCTTGTAATTTAATGAAAACCTTCTACATGTGTCCGCTCCCTCGCCATATAAAGTCATAAATCCATTATTCAAAATATTTTCATATCTCACTGCTGCAGGCTCTTAAACAGCCTGCAGCGGTGACGGTATATCGTAATATCTTGTTATTATAATATGGGAACCTATGAGAAGAAACTGTGGAAAGACTGTGTTAAACTGACACCTCATCGCTCTAAACATGGTGAACACTATGGATGATCAGGTGTCATGTGACACGGTACGTTATTAATCCACCCGCAGAAGAGGGACTAAAACTCAAACCCAACGCCCCTCAGTACCACTGCTATATATGCAGTGTGAATACAAACCAGCCCTCCACACACACGTGCACACACACTTGGAAGGACAATCACACATAAACACACACACATTGACAGACACACACATTCAAGCACACACTTGGACAGATACAGACATTCCGACGGACACACACCCACATAAACACACACACTCGGACGGGTATGCACACTTAGACGGACACACACAAACACACATAAACACGCACACACCAGGATGGATAAACACACTTGGACTGCGACGGACACACAGCCCCTTGGATGCACAAACATACAAACACAGATTTGGACAAACACACATACTTGGGACACACAAACTTGGAGGGACTCACACATACACTTCGATGGACGCACACACACAAACACACTTGGGAGAGTCGGGCACGCACACACATACACACACTTGGGAAAGACACACACAAACTTCAACGGACACACGCATACACTTTGACGGACACACACACACAAGCACGCAGACACACACACACACACACACACACACACACACACAGCGGAGGTGGTGTTTGTACAGATCTGTGCCGCGGCTCCCCCCTAAAGCTCCGGACCCCGCCCTGGGGGTCTCGTCTCCCGGCGGTCCGCTAAGGTAAACAGCAGCGGGACGGACGGCGTTCCGGACGCACCGCACCCTGACCACGCACGGGAAAAACACACACACGCTCCCCAAGTGTGCGCAAACACACAGACACACACAGACACACACAGACACACCCACCGAGGGCTGGCTCTCGGCCAGGGGCCGGGGACGGCCTGCCCTCACCCGATCCCGTCCCCGGTACGACTTCCTCCAGCTATGAAGCCTCGTAAACACAGCGATACCAACAGGGCTTCAGCCTAGCCGGGAAGGCTGGGAGTGATGAGATAAAACACACACACACGTGCGCTACACACACACACACACACACACACACACACACACACACACGCGAGTACGCACTCTGACGAGGTCGGCAGACGTGATTAAAATGTTAATGTTGTGCAGATGCTGATTTTATTATATTGTCACTCATGTTTATTACGATTACGTTATCATTTATTTATTATAATCATTAACTATAGGCATGTGTTAATCTCCCCACTGGGATGAGAAACGTGGAAACTATCTATCTATGCGTCCATCTAGGAATCCCTCCACTGCGTTTCAACAGCAAACGCAGGAGAGGAACACGAAGTGAAAACAAACACAAGAGAAACACGTCTCTGATGTCCACACAATCTGCCTGAGATAAAGGTTCTCTCTCACCACCACTGCCACCGCCACCGCCGCCACCACCGCCACCACAACCACCACCCAGCCACCCACTTCAATCCTTCCCTCTCCCTTTACTTTCTTGGCCAACAGGTCGGTCCATCTGTTAGCCAGCTGGTGCAGAGGGGAGGGGTGAGGGAGGGGAGGGGGGTGGAGGGGAGGGGTGGGCTGGGTTTGCTGCTGGAGCAAAGGGAGGGAGGGTGGGGGAGAATAGCTCTATGGTGGTGAGGAGAAAGGAGAGGGAGCAGGGAGGAGGAGGAGAAGGTGGGTGTGGGGGGAGGGTTCGTCTGTTTCTAACTTTCTCCCGTGCAGCGTTGGGAGTGACTCCCTGTAGGGCCTCGGGTCCCACTCCTTGATAGCCCCTAAATGTCGTACCGATAGAGAGACAGACAGGCAGACAGACAGACGGACAGGACACCTATGTTTGTACGGTGGGAGCCTTGTGTGTCAACCTTTTCGGATAGAGAACAAGGAAACCTGAATCTGAACGCCGTGGGTTGCCTTCGAGAGCTCGGTTTAAGATGGAATAAAGGGAGCAAAAAGAAACACGATCAGGAGTGACTTTGAGGGACGACAGGCAAGAATGCGCTTTGAAGGGCCCACCGAACCACCGTGAAACCCAAACGGCGCTGACACACAGACCCGACGCACCGGTGTCCCCAGCAGATTCAAACAAGGTGACCGGCGATGGTTTATGCGGCCGGTGAGATTACCTGGCAGCGTTTTGTGCTGATCATACGATACGGTACGCCGCACCCATCCCCACAGGGGGGAAGGCTGGGGTGGGCACCCACGCACAGCACGATCAAACAGCCTCACAGGGACACGCACCCCGCATCACATTCCAAGAGGGCTGGATCACAGCTCAGTGTGAGCACCAAAGAAATGAGGTAAAAAGACCGGGATGAAACCTCTGATGTTAAATACGAGCGATGGTGAAATAATAGAAAATAGGGAATGGCGGCATGATGCACCGGAGATGGAGGGCCCTCCGTGAGAGTTCCTTCTGTTTCCTCCCTCACTGAGTTGTTCGACCAAAAAAGTTGGTCCAATTCATAGTAGCAGTCGTCACAAATCAGACATTAGACTAATGTCTAAAGTCTGATGGCCGTAGAGTTGAGATCTGGTTAACACTGGCCAGTGCAGAAGTAAGCTTGTTAATAAAATGATCATTAATATATCGATGAGTTAATTCGTCTGAATATCTCTGTATCGAAACAGAGGCCAAACTCCGCCCTTTGCAGATGTTGGTTTCCAGGCCAGGCTTTGTGCCGTCTCCCTGGATAAGTTCTGCTACCGCTATACCCTAGTAGGTCCGGTGGATCCCAGATTAAAGCTACAGCCGATGGCTCAGGTATCATTCCTCCTGCTGGACTAGCCCTCACCGTGAGGAGCAATGGCAAAGTACAACAGATACCATTGAGCTGTATACTCTCGCACAGTGCATGTCTCCACTCCCAATCTCACATCCCCATCGGTCACCTTTCTCTCTCCCTCGCTTTCCCTTTCTGTCTCCGACTTCTTTTGACAGAGGGTCAGGGGCAGCCGACCCGAGAGGGGGGGGAGGCTCGATGTGTTGTGTAACTTTACACAAGCCCTTGTGCTCTTCCACTAGTGATGTGGAGCTCACCGCCCACTGTTGGTTTAACCTGGTGTTAATTCTCTCTCTCTCTCTCTCTCTCTCTCTCTCTCTCTCTCTCTCTCCTGCTGTCAAACATAATTTACAGGCGTTTGCAAAAGCGAACTAGGCAAGAATGTGCTTTCATGTCGGTCATCAACGCCGCACAGAGCAGGAATGAAAACGGAGATGCCACGGAGAGGTGTAGCGCACATGGCCTCGTCATGTCGGACCAATCTGTTGATCTCTCTCTCTCTCTCGCGCCCAACATTCACACGACCTCAGTGTTAGAATCACAATTACAAACCGACACCCCCAAGAGCCAGCCCGGCGGTTCCACTTGCAGAAACAGTTCAGAGACAACATTGCCAACCGCAGGCCGACAGCTTGATAATCACACCAGATGATCAGAGGGTGGAAAGACGCATCAGAGGGCAACCGACCTCAAAGAGCCGTCCCACTTGATTCACAAACTACTCAATATTAAGAAGAGGATAAATGTGGTATTACAGTGATAGTGTTTGAAGGGCACGGGCCCTTGAAACACTCTGACAGAAGAGGGCCCTTCAGCCCTTCAGCAGCTCAAACACATGCTACAGGTTCCCGTGGCTCCGAGGTGTTCCCATAAGATAAAACGTTCATTCCCTCCCTGCTGTCAGAAGCATTTAACGATCGCCATGAAACATGCGGCGCAAGAATGCACCTTTACGACACTATGAGCGCACGTTGGCCATAGAAGCGGCGTGGAATCATAGTTATTCTTATCTTACGCATTATTTATGTGTAGGGTTCCCCGTTAGGTGCTTTATGTAGAAAAAGCTATAAAAAGAGATAACTTATCATTTAGAATGCTGTGATCTCATCACTCCAATGTTAACAGATACATCTCATTGGAAAGAATTTACCAAAAATGGGCAAAAAAAAACTAAAAAAACATTCTTCAGAACAAATGGCTCACTCTGCTTGCTTGTGATACACAGCAATATAACTTAAGTATACACTTGTCCGAGGAGGAACTATTTTCATTTGACCCAGCGACATGAGGCACACCCAGGCCTGCACAGCCATGGCAACCCTACTTGACCTTTGACCCCAGCTTGTGCTACACCTGTCAGCAAGTCACAACTGGAGTCTGAACCCCCCCCCAACCCTATCCCACCAGTGACCCTAGCATCACTTAAGGACCTGTTCCCAAAGCAGGTAACAGCAGACAGACCGTGTATGCACGACGTGTACTTCAGATCCACAGCAAAGCCAGTCATATTAGTTTGCGTGTGCTGGCTCTGGATGAGCGCTAAAGCAACTTCCTCTGCTCAGTGTTCTCAGGGATGCGCTGTCTCTGAATCCCTCCCGGGTTCCCCAGAGACGCACCGGGCCCATAAAATAAACCCAGATGATCTTTGCTTCTTTGAAGTTTTTACGGGGCTGTGTGAAAAGCGATGAAGAGCCCGGTCCAAATCCAAACAGGCTCCATCAGGAGGCTCTTGGTTCCGAGCCCGTGAGACACTAATAAAGCCTTGAACACACACACACACACGCTGATTTCCGGAGGTCATCGGTACACAGATTAAACATTGGGTGTACTTTTTATTAAAACACGTTATTTTACGACTCTCTCTAGTAGAACAGACAGCCTGGGAATTGGGATGGAATACAACAAAGATATATAGAACACACGCGCGCACACACACACACACACACACCCACCACACTCACACTAACACACACATGCACACACGTGCACACACACATCCACACAGACACACACATGAACCGCGTAGCTTCTTATGAGCCTGAGAACCATAATTTGGCGACAGCGAGGACCAATCACATTACACTGACCTCATCTCCACCCACAACCAGTGACTGTCTACAGCAAACGTCCCCCCCGTGCCCCCCGTCCCCCCCACCTTCCATTCATACACCCCCCGCGCCCCCCCTCCCCTCTTCCTCCTCCGCTCCCCGTCCATCGGGGGGAGAAAGCCCTAAGTCTTCCTTCATTCAATAAGATGCCTGTCCATACCGGCTAAAGGTTTCCATGTGTCTCTCCAAACACAAGAGCGTCCACCATTAGAGGATGCCTCCTTCTCATCCATTCTCGGCGGCTGGACATGAGCAAACAGCTCTCTTTCACCGCCCAGGGCAACCCCCCTTTTCACTTCTAACTGACAAACGTTTGACATCCGCAAACAGCCGAGAGGAGCTCAACAGTCGTAGACCCAACATCTCCCGAAGAATCGTGGAAAGGGAGCTGAAGGTCTTGGGGGGGTTTCTTCTTCTTTCTTTTCTGTGGTTACACAATGCAACATAACTTCCTGGTGCTTTGGGGCTTCAACACGTTTCCCCCCGTGAGACGTTGAGGGGAGAAAGAGCCCGCTGTCCCGGTACAGACTGATCTATGGATCTCCGCTCCGCTGCGGAGACCGTGTTTACACAGACCTAAAGAGCTAAACCATGGCTAAACCCAAGGCTTTGCTTAGTATTTACATATGGTAATAATCTTTCCCATAAAAATGGTCAATGGGCTTTGATGTGGCGTGGTGAAAGTCTTTTTTTTGCCCAAATGAATATATTTATAGCTTTGGCATTTGCAATTTTCTCGTAACTTTTCATGTTTTGTTTAAATGCACAGAAACCATTTTGAAACTCCTGCCAAGTTTGCATCCAATCTTTTCTTTTCCCCATTGAAGGTTTGAAATACATTGTTATTGTTTATTTTCCCTGCAGATCAAAACCATAAAGTAGCAAGTGGATAATTACGCTGCGCTAATTAACGAAACAGCAGAAAGGTTTTCGTTTTTTTGTGTTTCTTAACTCGGTTGCTGCCTCCTGCTCAGTTCAAAGCAACATTTGTCTTTCAATTACATGTGTCACACACACAGCAAAGCGATGGGAAAGTTCAGCGCTCAATTGCGGGAGTTTGCTTGGACAGATTGGACAAATATTTCCTTTGTGCTCTCTCTCTCTCTCTCTCTCTCTCTCTCTCTCTCTCTGTCTATCTCGCTCTCTGTCTATCTCTCTCTCTCTCCCTCCCTCACTCTCTCTGCCTCTCTCTTTCGGCACGGCATTAACAGAACAGGTCAGGCTGATCTGTCGGAGTGAAAGCGGCCGTCCCACCAGCTGCATCCATGTTCCCCCTTCGCTGCCGTACTTAGTGGTAGAGAGTCCATTTTCCCATTGAAACTAAATAGGAGCGCGATAAGATTTAGGATCAATCTTCTTTGGCCGTAGAGTACTGAAACAAACGAGGAAGGAACCTGTCTGGGACACGTATCCATCTTGGATCAACGTCCTAACGATCCTCAGTTGATTGGCGTGCTCCATTAATCGACGACCAATCTCCAGGGTGTTACAGTGCGACCGAGTATCACCGTTCTGTGACCAAAAGAAAAAAATCTCTACCCAAAGCCCTGAGCGAAGGAGCAGAACCTCCCTGGGTCCCATCTCAGTTCCACACCATATGGAGGAGCCGTGCCGGGGCCCGACTCGGTGTAACAGCACACCGACGGCAAGGACAAACAGCAGCCCGGCCACATGCCGCTGTAAATCAAGCCATCGCACTCGCAGCCCCCTCCTCGCTTCACCTCCCTTCTCCCTCCCCCCGGGGCTCCAAGGGCCAGGTAAATCACGATCATGTGGTCACAATGATCGCTTCGGAATCCGACTTCCTAACCTCATGGCCGGAGAAGGCCATGTGTGACAATGAGCAGGACGCATAGCGGCAGCCATGTTTTTTTTTTTTAAAGTCTTCGCTACAGACACCGAGCGCTGTTTAAAGTAAACCACCGGGCTTTTCCAGGAGACCCCCGACCCGGCTCGCCGTAGTTTTAATAAACAGGAAATATTCACCTGATTTTGCATGGTTGCTTCCTGAGCAACGACTCCACACACATCGACACACACACGCACACACACACAGATACAGATACATATATACACACACACTCACACTCCCACTAACACATACACAGACACAGACACACACTCATACTCACACACTCACACTCACACAGAGACAGACACTCACAGGGAAGCAGGGAAGTGTTCCAGAATTAGAAGTGGCAGTTGTTTAGGGGAAGGATACACGTTGCGGGCCAACGGTATCCGTAGCCAACGGCCAATCCGAAGCTAAACTAAAGGCAAAAGAAAGCAAATAAAGTAATTAAGGCCTGTGTAAACATAAAAACACTGTAAATGATCTTCATTTTCAGTTTGGACAACGTTGTTTATGTAATCATATGGTTTATTTAAGGCAGCGACAGAGACTGTGTTTGTTCCCTGCTCCAGATCTCTTCTTCTCCCCGGTACAAATGTTCTCGAGCAGATTCTGTAACGTGTGTCTCTACAGCTTGAGCAGCTCTGCTCACAGGCCTGCCTCCGCCGCCCCCCCGGGACTACAGACTGCTGCTCTCTGGGAGAGAATCAGAGCACGGGTTGAAAACAATGAAACTTTAGCCGGGCCACTGTGCGTGACGGATGGGGCCCAGAAAACATTTCTGCAATCTGAAGAAATGCAACTGCCGTCCAACCTTACGTAACTAGTGCTTTGAGTCCTTTGTTGTGTGTTTGGGCATTAGGTTGTTGGTAGTGGATTTAGTTTATAACAGCATTACCACTAAGAACGACTAACACTTTGGATTGGTTGTAAAAAAAAAAAAATGAATACAATTTATTTTGTTAAAAAAACAGAAACTCACATCCAAAGAAACAAAATGAGGTGGAAAAAGAAGTCTGCGCACAAGCTTCATAGAGAAGGAGGCCATATCCCACCTAATAAACGGCGCACTGAAAAAGAAAAAAAAAGTGGCACTGCAAAAAACATTTCCCCAAGTCTCCCACAACGACAAGACGACACCCGTCACCACAGACAAGGGAACAGCTGTTCTAGACAAAAAGAAAAAAAAACTCTTTCCACCAGCGTGTCCTTGAGGGGTTTCACCGAGGGCCAGGGGCACGTCATTAATAACTAAATCACCGAAGAAGATTCATGAGCCGAGCTGGACCGGGCCGTGACACGCCAGGCGCTGGCCACCTCCGCCGCGGCCGCCGCTGCCAAAGAGCTAGGTCATCAGAACCACTAGGAGGAGGAGGAGGAGGAGGAGGAGGAGGAAGAGGAGAGGAGGAGGAGAGCAGGGCTTCACCGGCCACACTGAAATGTCATCTGTGCCCTCTTGTGGAAGGTTGGCACAGTTCAACCTCTGGTTTCCAGCTCAGGCGCTCCACGGCGGATGAGAAGGTGCAAAGAGAGGACCACCGAGCTGCAGGCTAACTGCAGGGATTCGGATTGAGTTCGTTTTTTTTTCCGGGGTTCCACTGCGCTCTCTTTCACCTCAAAGTGTTTTGGCGAAGCCCGCAAACCTCGCGGCTGTATGGGAACGTATGAGAAGGAAATGATACACCGACCCTGAAAGCCGCCCCGTGTTTGGAGTGGACTTGGGAAAGGCTCTTCAGACTTGTGGCTGCCATGTTCAATAACTCAGTGCTGCGTGTTGAGCCAGACCGGACATCACGGGAAGGGATACGTTTTGAACCATGATTTGTTTTGTAAATAAAAGGCGGGTCATGAATCAGTCCGTCTCCCCCCATATGTTAAAAGTCCATGTCTCCCCAATTCAATTTTACCTATGGCTCGTGTCCAACTGAGACGCCAGTAAAACAGGACGGATGGATGGATGGATGGAACAGACAGACAGACAGACAGACAGACAGACAGACAGACGGACGGACAGACGGACAGACAGACGGACAGATGAGGATCCGACAGAGTGGTCCAATCCAATATTCAACAAATGTCTCCGCAGTAAACCACTCCATGGCTTGGATTCAGTGCCAAGACTGAACAACCCTGATTCTGATAACTTCTTTCCAAGGCTTTCCTTGGAAGCTTAACAAATGCGGTTTTATAATTTACCCCACCTCTCCCCTTTAATAACAAAAACTCACCGACACGCACAAGAAAACGTAGAACCGGGTGCGGGCCGCCCAGTGCACTGCCACAAAGCCCTTATTAAATCTCCATAAATAGCCTTGAAGTCTAGGTTTTCTTTGACAGACATACTTCTTTCACGCTTGGCCATGCTTCCCTTAGCAGCCAATAAACCATCACTATGTAATGCACGCAAGGGATGACGCTGTAGCCATGGCGACGAAAATGTTTTCTATTTTGCATTCCCGATGGAGGTGTCTCCCCATACAATAACACCCACACATACATTACACACACACATGCACACGCACAGGCACACAAACTCACACAGGCACACACGTCCACACGCACAGAAATACACACGCGGACGCACACACACACACACGCGCAGAAATACACACGCGCACACAACACACACACATAAATGACATCACCCTCTCCATGTGAAGCCTGCTAAGAGACCCCTTAGTGCAGAAGAGTCCAGTACTGGGGGTCCCTGCGGTTCTTGTGGCTGAAAGCAGTCCAACTAAAGGAGGGGCGCGGGGGGGGGGGGGGGGGGGGTTCTCTTCAAGGTTTCTAAGTCCATGTTCTGCTGTGGTTTTCTGTGGCGTAGAAGCAGAACAAACACAGTGCAGCGTGCGGTTGGAAAATTGGGCCCATGCGCAGGTAGCCGAGGCGAGCCCCCCCCCCCGCGCCTTAGAGCGCGTCCGCCAGCCAGCTCCCCTCGTCCAACGCGTCGCCGTGGGACACACGTGGCTCGTGCCGTGGCCCTGTTTCAGCCGGCTCAGAGGTGGCTGATTCCGGAATAATAACCGTTTACATTTATGGTCTTACATGGAAGGGCAGTTAGGCCCGAAATCAGGAGGGAGGGCTAAAATGTGCGGCGGGATATTGTATATTGTAAATGGGAGCGGGGTACAGCTGGTTCAGACATCAGCCACAGCTCGTTCTCCTCGGCAAAAGGGAAATAAAACCAAACACCGGAAAAAACGGAAAGTATTTCGTACGACCAGAAATGTGCAAAGAACGCTTTAGGAGTCACGAACAGCAATCTACTAGTGCCCATAAAGTGCCATCAGAAACTAAGTGTAATAAATCTCGCTTCCGAATGAAAACCAACTGTGAGGGGACCCTCTTCGGAGACTGTGTAACCGCGACTAAAACATTGATCTTCCCAACTGCCAAACAATCATGGTCTTCCTTCAGGGTGTTGTTTAGTTCAAATACAGAGCACCATGGATGTCAACCCTGTGTGTGTATGTGTGTGTGTATGTGTGTGTGTCTGCGTGCACGTGCATACCTATGTGTGTGTGTGTGTGTGTGTGTGTGTGTGTGTGTGTGTGTGTGTGTGTGTGTGTGTGTGTGTGTGTGTGTGTGTGTGTGTGTGTGTGTGTGTGTGTGTGTGTGTGTGATCAAGCCCACACACTGGGGTCCTTGAGTTGCTCCTCTTTGCCGAAGCGATGCTGGGAAGCTGAGATCAGAGCTTTTGGCAGCGCGGGTGCTCTGGTGAGGGGAAACGGCGTCATCATCATCCTGGTGATTGCAGAGGAGGAAAACCCAAACACACCATGTCATGGCCCTCGCAGTGCACGGGACGGTTGGATTGAGTCCTGGGGCACTTGCTTGCCCTCCCACGGTCATTTGAACGGTTGGGCCGTTAGCCGATGCTTGGTCCAAAAGTCTTCATAATGACCCAACCTGCCTTAAGGGCTATCACTACCATGGTGTCTATCAGGAATATGCTTTAAGACAAAAGTACATTATTTACATTTACAATTGGCACAAACAAATTGCTTTTATAAAAGGAATTTGTTTTGTGCCAATTCTACCAAAGAGCGTTTAGCGTACACGCGCCTGCCACCCATGTAAACAACGTCGACATAGCACTTTGGCTGTTTGGAATCAATGTGCGTCCATCAGTACAGAGATTGTGGACAAAATAACAATGAATCGCTGTAGTGCTTTGCAAAATGTCTCCTCAAAAGACTGCTATCTTGCTGCAGTTGTTTATACGAGCCACGTGTGTCCCGCGGCGACGCGTTGGACGAGGGGAGCTGGCTGGCGGACGCGCTCTAAGGCGCGGGGGGGGGGGGGCTCGCCTCGGCTACCTGCGCACGGGCCCCATCGTGGCAGATTTGCGTGCACACAAAGCACTCTTGAAGCCAGGAGAGACAGTTAAAACGGTTTGACTCCTAATCAAAAACAACCAAACTCCAACCAAACTCTGAATCTAAAGCACATAAAGGTCACTGAATGCTTAAAAAACGACAATTTATTTATTTTGGGTTAAAAAACATAAATGGCGTGCCCAGTAAACAGATTAACATACCCGCAATTTATTGAACGAAAGTAGTAAGTTATCGACTAACTATGTCATCACCAAAAAGTTTACAGTGGGATCCACTCCAATACAGTTTGGATCAGCCTCGGGACTAGAACCCATCTCCTCGTGTCTCCTCATCTTATTTGCTTTGCAGGGACACATCCACAGAGAGGAGTGAGCACACAGCGTCCAGCCCGGCCAGCGAGGGAGCAATCACCCTAACCTCCAGACGACAAAACCTTTCTGTGGTCCTGTGGGGCTCAACAAGGTGCATCATGTCATCGACCCTGGCCAGGGTGAGGGGTTTGATTCCCGCTGGCGCCATCACTGCTCTCAATGTATCCACCCGTAGCACTAAAAGATGTATGCTAAAAAGTTCCACCTTGATCTTTTTGTTTAGCAATAGGTATAAATATCATTGCGTTAGAGCTCCATCGTGCCCCTGCCATAAGATCTTGTTTCAAGCCTTCTCCAGGACGGGGATATAAAACACGCCCAGCGCAGCACGTACGCACTTGGATAAGGAAACACAAACATTGACGTGAGAAATTAGATCAGCCTTAAGATGTTTATTTGGAAATAAAACAAGGAAAGACAGAAAGGGAGACCAATCCATTGTAAGAGCATGATTCAGTGATTCGCGGCCTTGGGAGAAGAGTAGAGTACAGATGAGTCACCTGACTGACACACACACACACACACACGGGAACTCAGTTCTGAGGCAAACACAAACGCACACATCTGAGGCGCACACAAACACATACACACACAGGTCTGAGGCAGGCACACATACAGAAACACACACACACACAGCAAAGAGAATCATGAACTAAATATGGAGGGGTAAGGAGAGAGTTGAAAGGGAGAGAGAGACAGAGACGGATTGGAAGATCCTGCCCAGACAGTTTGAGCCTGCTGTGCTCAGACTAAAACCTTACATCACACATCATTTAAGTCTTTACACTTGAACGAGGTGCAGAGAACAAAAAAGATCCTCTCTATCCTTGTCTTTTACCCCGCACACACACATACACACACACACAGACATACACACACGCGCACACGCACGCACACACACACACACACACACACACACACACACAAACACACACCCACACACACACACACAAACACCACGGTGGCGTTTTCTCGCCTTTTCATCGAATGCGTAACCCTGCTGGATTTGTTCAACAAATCCGGGGAACAATGTTAAATAAATGCGTACGTTCCAGCAGGGGATCATTTAAACATCTCTGTCAATCCTCTGTGTTATTGAGCACAAGAGGGCCGACCGTAGACATGGCATCAATCATCTGTAGCAATTCAAATAAATGAACGAACCCATTGAAAAGTCAGACTTTCATGTTGAAAGTCTGAATTTTCATGTCTGACTTTTGTGTTGAAATGTAGTGAATGCGCATCCAACTGGAAATGACAGACATTAATTTGCCTTATAAATGAAGTCGATCCGAGCAAACGAAAAAAAACGATTCATAATAAAATTATAATAACACCTTGTTGTTATATTAAGTGCCACAAAAACCAAGAAGGTTTTTGTTGCACTGTTAACAAGGTGTTATCATAACACCTGGAATAACACCTTGAAGACCACAAAAAACCAAGAAGGTTTTGGTTGTTGCAGATTTTCACTACACTATTTAATCATATTTAATAAACACTATAGGTAAACACTGGGTAACATTTGTATTTGCGTGTGTTTTCATATGGAAACTAATTACTGCCATGTTTTTTCTCGCAATACGAGAAAAAACATGCTGCTACTGCTACTGCAGCAGCAGCAGCAGCAGCAGCAGCAGCATAAGTAGTGGAGACCGAATGCAATTTCAGCAGCAGCAGCCGCCTAGCTACAAGCCCCAGCAGCCCCAGCAGCAGCAGCCGCCTAGCTACAAGCCCCAACAGCAGCAGCAGCCTAGCTACAAGCCCCAGCAGCAGCAGCAGCAGCAGCAGCAGCAGCAGCAGCAGCAGCAGCAGCAGCAGCAGCAGCAGCAGCAGCAGCAGCCGCCTAGCTACAAGCCCCAGCAGCAGCAACCGCCTAGCTATAAGCCCCAACAGCCCGGAAAGCACCAACAGCAGCAGCAGTTGCCTAGCTACAAGCCCCAACAGCCCGGAAAACACCAACAGCAGCAGCAGTTGCCTAGCTACAAGCCCCAAGAGCAGCAGCAGCAGAAGCAGCCGCCTAGCTACAAGCCCCAGCAGCTGCCTAGCTACAAGCCCCAGTAACGCAGAGGTTGTACCTTATGAAGATTACATTGGATGCGTTTGCTTCATTGAAAAGACCATCATATCTTGCAAGAATGAAGCGCCAACTGAGCAAAATATATTTCCTGAAGTTCGTTCTTCGGAGTACCTGCAATGATTTTGATCATAATTGGATAAAATAAAGTATATATAATTTGAAATTGGCTCTTGGTTATTATTCATTGGCCGATGGCTAGTCTGAATACCAGCTGTTGTCATATGTGGTCAGTCATTTTGATGCATCTTCAGATAGTCCTGATTTGAATGGCCCATTTGAATGGCCCAATGTAACACTGCATGCGACTATGTGGTAGATCTTTAGTATTTAGCTTCCAGCAGCCACCTAGCTATGAACTCTGAAGCAAAGCCTCAATAGGCCTATACTTAGAAAACAACGTAATTTGAATTTAACCCGATTTATCTACAAACCGGCAACCCAGCCTTCTCCCTGTTTGATTTTGGCGAGTTTTATTTTTTCTTAGGCCAACTTAATTCTCAGAATTCAGTCGTCGACGTCAAACGCATGTGCACTAATGTTCTGTATTTTGACCACAAATTTATGTATCCAAATGCCTGAACATTGATTTCTATATAAAACAGGATTTAAGGTTTAATTTGAAATGCTATTTGAATTCAGATTATTTTATAAAAATTTTAGACTTCAATGGTGTTTACATTTTCATACACATGTGTGTTAAACAGACCAACACTATAAAAGAACAAACTTAGGCTTGAATATAACACATCATCCGGCTCAGATAGCGATCCCGGACGATTCCCGTTCTATTGGTTTTATTCAGAACAGGGCAGTGATTTCCTTCCACACTGCTCCCCCTCTAGACCTCTAGCTGGAGGTTTCTGCTCCAACATAGCTACCCAGACCATGTTGAAAAGGAGAAGTTCTGGTGACATGATCTCTTCCTGTACAATGTCAAGAGCCCTACTCTATACACACAATTAACACTACCCAAGACGAGGAACTACAGTCAATACATCATGTCGTTTCAATAATACTAAAAAAGCAACATCATGAAATACTAAAACTAATACAAGAACTAGAGGGGGCCCTAGTTAACTACTAGGTGGGATGTGGATTAACCATTCCAAAACATTCACATCAACATTTAGGGCATTTAGCAGATGATTTTATCCAAAGCGACTTCCAATAAGTAAATTTGTCATAAGAAGTGAACCAATATATTGCTGTCAGTCCAGTGAAGATGTTCATAGAACCAAGTGCAAGTACTAACAATCGCTAAGCTAACCCATTCCCTGTGTAAAGCAATGATAGCAGCTACTGCAGATGCTACACAATTAAGTGCAATGTAGATTTAGTGCGTACAATAAGTGCGTACATTAAGTGCCAGGACGTACAACATAAAATAGTGGCCGCAAGGGGCTGGGTAGCTATGCAGAGTCGAGGTGAGCTCTGAAGAGGTGAGTTTTGAGTCTTTTGCGGAAGCTGGTGAGCGAGCTCTGCGATCCTGACATCGGCAGGGAGCTTGTTCCACGGGAGCGTGTCTATGTTCCCCGGGTCCTATGATCCCCGGGTCCATGTTCCCCTCTTTGTATGAGACTGGGGAACATAGGACCCTTTTTTTAAAAAAGGGTCCCATGTTTTCCGAGCGCGGAACATAGGACCCGGGGAACATAGGGATGACCCCGGGATATGCATGTTTTACGACATTAAAATGACCAACGTGGTACAAATAAAGAAAATTCATTTTACAGGCGCAGCCATTTGTTTGCCTCTCTGAACTCGGTATACTCTCAGAAGTCCGAGGGGGACCGTCCAAAAGGGGGCGTTCCTCCGTGAAATGATTCTCCGTGAAGTGACTTGCAGACACTCTCTGATAGGCGCTCAGTATATGCGATTGCATCAATACTGCTTATGGTGTGTTCCAGATGCCTCGTACACCATCCGTACAAGTTGCAGGTGGAAATCTCCCAGCTGTCTTGCGGCATTTCACGGAAGAACGCCCCCTTTTGGACGGTCCCCCTCGGACTGAGAGTATACCGAGTTCAGAGAGGCAAACAAACGGCTGCGCCTGTAAAATTTATTTTCTTTATTTGTACCACGTTGGTCATTTTAATGTCGATTTTAAATGCTTATTCACACTTGATTACATTGCTTGTTTATTCGGTCACCAATGGATGCATTCCACGGTCTTGCTGTGTGTTCAATACAATGTAAAAGTTGTGTCGTTTGTTTTTCAAGCTTTCTAAAGAGGCTAATGTAGCTGCAATAACAATTACTAGCCAATTACATGACACAATCACAAAAACGAACGGGAACGCTATGGCCGTTTCTCAATTCGAGTTATTTTCTGTACTACACATACAGACAGACATTTTCTGTACATTAACATACGAATAACATAATTAGAATCTCTGCAACTTAAATTTTTGTATCTGAATTAGTGAACGTTGCCCCGTCCACCCGCAGTCCTCATGCAGCCTCAGCTGTCGACACTGCTGCGGACCGAGGTCGGCGTGTTGCGCGGCCATAGCCCCGGCCGTCTCGGCGGCAGGAAGGGTGTCAGTCGCAGGGCTGCCGGTGACGCGTGGCCCGGATGACACCGAGCCAAAACTCGTGCACCACCTCTAAGGCCAGCAGCTGTCAGAATTGTGGACACCCATGTGAATAAATGCATCTTGACGTCTTTTCAGATAGGCCTGCCTTTAATGGCCGAACTCAAGAATAAATTCAAGAGTATAGTCCCAGGTCAGCCAGTTGACCGTTGACGGTGGTCCAGATCGGCAGTAAGCAAGGGGCTTATTGTCTTGGGTGGGCCGCTGTGCCTGTGACTTTGAAGAAGCAGGACGGTTCATAAACATAAGGCCCCCCCATAACTACCAGTCCCAGCAGCAGCCTCCTTAAACTTTCACAACAAGGTCATCTGAATTCATTAGTTTGGAATTTATCTCTTTGAAGTTCAAATATGTCATTTTAATCATTACCATTTCAAAAACATGATTTCAAAATTTTTACTTGAATCTTCACAAATTCAGATGCATAAGCATAACTCGTCAAGTGGTCAATCTACAGACCAGAGAATTCAAGCCATAAAAATTCACTAAAGTAGGGCATTCCAAGAACCATCCTCAGGGATCAAAACGACATGTCCAACTCCAGTTAGGATTAGTCTGCTCGCGTACACACACACCCACACGCTTAACTTAATAGACCTTCTTTCACTGCCGTTCAAGTACACAATGTTTGGATAATGATTATTATTATTTTTAAACAACCCATGATCTCCCCGGTAGCTTGATTTGCGCTTTAGCCCACATTAAGTCTCTCAGCAGCCAGGATGTGAACATAGACCCAGCTCAGCCAGTCGACTATTGTCGGTGGTCCAGATCTGCAGTAAGCAAGTGGCTTATTGTCTTGGGTGGGCCCCTGGGCATGTGACTGTGAAGAAGCAGGACTATTCATAAACATAAGGCCCCCTGTCCTACAGTAAACATACTGTAGGATAACTGAGGTTTCCAACTGAAAACAAGATCCTATGCAGAATGTGAGATAGAAACACTGATTCCTGTTGGTCTAGCGTGTGCGGTTAAGACTTCCTAGTTTCACTTTTCATTGCATGTCATACATCGCAATAATTTCATAGATTAAATCAGCGTGACACTGGTTTTTATCAATGTTCAACTGACCATCTGGTCGCCATCTCCTTCAACCTTATTACAACCATATTCGACCTTAAAAAGCTGCTTGAGAGTTTGCGGATGGAACATCTGAGATGTCCTTTCTCTCGGACATTCAGCAGACACATGACCAGAAGGCGAGCTTTTGAAAATTGAATCCTTTCCACATCTGTGGCTGTAACTGAAGATATTCAAATGGCTCTCTTTGCTTTAGAGTGCTGCTGGCATTGACAAAAACAAAAAGTGCTGGCCTGACAGAAAATATTCACCAGTGTCAAGTGAGAACAACTTGTACCCCCTTTTGCAGAACAATTAATCAACTCCGATCTGAACAATTTGTTCTTCGGGAAATGCGTCTGGTTTTAACACACCATAACACAATAATAAAATGAGGCTACATGATGACATTCTTCCTCCTTCGAAAAATCCACACCACATTTCCACTGACCATGAGTCAATGTGTGGAACGCTATTAATCCTATAAAAAAAAATGAGATTTGAACAGCAGAACGGTGCGCTGAGCATGGCAAAGGATCCATCCCCAATAGCCCGGTTGGTCAGAGAAATATGTTGCATTCACAGGTACCTTCCTACGATGGATTTATACGAGGTGGCTTTCTGTGGATGTGGATATATGTCACACAGGGGCAGGGAGTGGGGAAGGGTTCCCATGCTCACGGGGCATCACATTGAGGACATTCACGTTGGCCCCATGTAAGCTTCCATCGCCCGAACCACTCAACTATCAACTTACCAAAACTAAACTGAAGCAAAATATCCACTAGTGACATACATCAAATGAGGAACAAATGGTCCACGATTTCATACAGTATTTTTTATTTGCTCTTCAAGAGGCACCATTTTCAAATTACAATCCACAGGCTCTTCGATTCTTGTTTGCATGTCAAAATCATATAAAAGTCATACTTAAAAAATGAAAAATGTATAATTCGGACACTGACAAAAACAGAACCTGACAAGTAATTGTGTGAACCGAAGGTTTTTTCGATAGCATAACAGCATTCTTTGTAATCTCTACAACTATGTCTTTCAAAGTGCTACATCCGGACAGTGCATATAAAGGACTTTTTTCCTCTAAACATACATAAGTGTGTGCTGCCCTAAACATAATTTATTATTGGGCTTAAAAAAAAGAGTACATCTCTTTTTATTTTTTTTCTTCAAGTTCAATCGCATGCTAAAGGGCAGACAAAAATAATTAGCATATTGCACCTTTTTTTTTCTATTTCATGTGATATCATAGAGATTTCCAAGGGCTACATTGTCTATGAAACACTAGCATTTGTGAAAAAGTATACAATCTCTTTATTATTCATATTCTAAAAAAATAATTGTCCCTGTACACATATTCAAAATGTCCAGTGGTTTGCATAATAGTTTGATTGGATTAGTGTCCCTGGTCTTTCGTCGTTAAAGGCCTGTGAAAATAAACAAATATCAGTCTCCTAGAAACCAGTCACATCAGACACATTCAACCACTAATAACAATAATGAACCAGCAAACATTATAAAACAGACCCCATAATATTTAAATGTTCCAAAGCTAGAGAAAAAGTCCATAATGACGCCCGGCGTAACTTCACGGAACTCCATACGACCGTACTTGACGCCATGCATTCTGGGAAACTGAGGGGGGGGGGGGGGGGGACTTCAGAGCTTTTGGTTTTTCTGGTTGCCGTGGCAGTGCCTTGGCCTCTCCCGGACCGAGAGGCAGCCGGCTGGCCCCCGGCTCTGTGATCTCCGTCCAGACTGGCACAGCCATGCTGCGAACTGTGGGCACCCTCGGAGCCACAAGGCCCGCCGCAGACAACCTTAACCCAGACTGACTCCCCCCTCCTCCCCTTCCCCCCCCCTCTGGTGTTGACGCTGAGAGGCCACCCGCAGCCCACCGCCGCATGTAAACTCAGAAACCCAAAGTGACTTAATGGAACGGGGCAGGGGAGAGCTCCTCAACCCGAGGCCGTCTGCCCACAGCGGAGGGGGAGGCGCCTCGGCTGAGGCCTTCAGGGTTATTGATAGGTCTAGAAATAAAATAAGGGGGCGGGAGACCTCCTCAGAATACCATTGGCACTAGTTTGTGTGGCGCGCCACGGCTCGACAGATGAGTCCACTGACAGACAGGCGGTGGGGACACTGTCATAACAAGACACTCGATGAAGCAAACAGCCCCCCCCCCCCCCCGAATAGGAGAGGCGCGCCTGCGGTGGTCCCAGTAGTCTCGGGAGGTTAGGGTTAATGCAAAGGGGTGATGCTCATGCCAAACTATGGTCACTGCTGTAGGTGTCGTGATGTTTTTCCTTTGATTTGAGGTGTGTGAGCAGACGGTTGTTACCTGAGAACACAGACCTCTTCTTGCCGTCTCGTACTCCGCCTGCAAACGACAGGCAATGTCGTTAGACATCTCTATGTTTGAGCATGTGATGCAACATTTCAACAGGCATGATTGCACGTTAAAATACAAATATGTTACATTCTCTCTCTCCCTCTCTCTCTCTCTCTCTTCTTCTCTCATTCTTTCTTTTCCTCTCCTCCCCTTTCCCCCCTCCCCTCCCCTCCATCCCCTTTCCATCCTCCCCCCTCTCCTCCCCCCTCCCCCTTCCCCTTTTCCCCTCTTCCCAACCTCTCCCCTCTCCCCCCTCCTCTCCTCTCCTCCCCTCAATCCCTCCACTCTTCTCTTCCTCCCTCCCCTCCTCCCCTCACATCAACCTTTCCCCTCTTCTCCCTCCCTCTCCCCTCTTCTCCTCACCCTCACCTCTCCCCTCTTGTCCTCTACTATCCAGTATGTAATGCGTTCCAGAGTATTACTTCCTCACTTTCCCGGAAATTTCCAAGTGTTGATGAAAAATAACCCGAAATAACTCATACACAGCTCAGAATAATTTGAATGACCTATTGCATTTTTTAACGTTTCCCCCCCCACCCAAAATAAGGCTGTGTCCTTGATCGCTCTGACAGCAACCCTTCCTGTACACTTGACAGGTGTCAAATGCTACGGTGCTGATTCCATGGCGGGGCGCCTTATGTTTAATTCATGGCACTCAGTGGTGTGGTTGGGGTGGAATCGCTTAGTCCCAGACAATGAATAACAAAAGGCAATGGAAGTGAGAAAGAGGACAAACTCCTTTTCATCTCTGGTCGCGGTATGTGTGGTTGGCCTCATTGTGGACGTTTGTAAAATAACAGGAAATAGCTCCGGGTTTGTAGCCCATTATTTAGCGCTCACTATGGACCTGGCGCTGGCCGTGACGCCAGCGCAGGATTGGGGCCTGAAAGGGATCGCCACGGGTCTAACGAAGCCAACCATGTACAAGTGTATACACACAGACACACACAGATACACACAGACACACACGCAAGCCCATGCATGTATACAGACAGAGACGGTTACACACGCACGCAAAGACACAGTTACACTCACATAAAGCACATGCATGCCTACAGACACAGTAACACACACACGCACTCAAACACACACATAAACACGCAAGCACATAGATGCATACAGACAGAAACGGTTACGCACACAGGCAAACTTACACGTAAAAGCACAAGAACACATACAGACAGACACAGTTACAAACACACACGCAAACACACACATAAATACGCAAGCACATGCATGCATACAGACAGACACAGTTACACACAAACGTGCACGCAAACAGAGACATACCCACCACACGCAAGCGTGCACACAGAAACTGACACACAGACTCATGCACGCATACATAAGCATATGCATCCAGAGAGACACACAAAGACACACAACTACTTGCACTTACACAAAAAGGAAGACACATGTCTACATACAGGCCCAGAGACAAACAAACATACACAAACACCACACACACACATATATACAAGCATGCATGCAGAAACACGCACATACTCATACACAATATAAATTCTAACGACTCATTTGTCACAAATCGCAGCTGTTTGCTCTATGGTTGTGTATGAGTATGGGTCAATGAGGTGTGTGCGTGTGTGTGCGTGTGTGTGCTTGTGTGTGCATGTTTTTGTATGTGGCCCAATGCTTCTCTGTGTGGCTCACATCCTCTGTAAACACATCATCAACCCAACCCAAAGTCATTCATCTCCGGCATCCCATCTGGTTATTAGGAAGGGGAAGAAAATGACATAAATAAATACCCCAAGTTATGTGCCAAACAATATCAATGGAGAACTTAGTCACGTAAAGGAAATATTTCCTTTTTGTCGTTTGGTGATGAGTGATTGTTGACTCTCTGGTGGGCCGTAATGCGGTCCAACTCGGATTGCCATGTGCACTCCATTTTCTGTTCTTAGTAGCGGCTTGTAACCTTTTGTTGTTTATTTTGAAAACAGCAACATCGGGCAGATAAGTGCAAACTGGGATGAGTCATCATCGATCAACAACATATTTTAAGTATTTTCTCTGAATCTAGTTCACTCTCACACTTTACCTTTTGCTCCTCCATGAGAATGTGCAAAGCAATTCTTTCTTGAAATATAGATCTGTATATTTATATCAATAGGAGGATCAGGGCGATATAGAATTCTCACCATAAACGTTAAGAGAGCATGAATTTGATGAGACCATGGCGAATTGAACACCACTCTTGGCAAACGTCTGAGACGCAGCCCGTATTACTAAATACATTCGTAGGATTTATGGAGTGGAACCGTGAAGGGGTTCCGATCGAATGCAAAGCCATTTTCAGTATGACATTCTGCACCGTGTCCATGCCAGGCCATTATTATGATTGGATTTACAACTTACAACTGAGAGAGAGAGCGAGAGAGCGAGAGAGAGAGAGAGAGAGAGAGAGAGAGAGAGAGAGAGAGAGAGAGAGAGAGAGAGAGAGAGAGAGAGAGAGAGAGAGAGAGAGAGACAGAGAGACAGAGAGAGAGAGAGAGAGAGAGAGAACGAGACAGAGAGAGAGAGAGAGAGAGAGAGAACGAGAGAGAGAGAACGAGAGTGAGAAAGCGATGGCCGACTGTCAAATAGATTTTAATGGAGATGAATCTCTTAAGACTTGCCAGGAAAGAAAAACCTTTGACGGTGTATTCCCACTCATAGCCTTACTAAATATCCATGGAAAAAAATCTACGTCTTGCTTATTGTGCTTGACCTGTCAATTTGAATTTCTCTAAGAATCGTTATATGTACATGTAAACTTCCCAATGTGATGTCCTTTGAAAGTACATGCATATTAGTAACCAAGAACAGGACGTGACCTTCGTATCGCACCATAACGGAAATGACTATTGAAAAGTCGACATTAGAAGTGCGGTGTGCAGTAATACATTGTGACCTGTGTGGATTACTGACAGATTCAACTTGAACTCCAGCTCGGAGGATGAGACGAAGTGCGGCACTTTTACTGTGGAAAAGAAAAAGTGTTTGTGACTGGGACATTCACAGCAATGGTACTCTACAACGATCCTCACTCACTCCTGTCCTGCTCAGGCGGTTCCAGCATGTCGCCCTCCGGGTCACTGGGAAGGTGCCAGGGCTGCCTGATGCCCTGTAGCTGCTGGTAGAACTCATCCTGGGAGGAGTGGAGAGGAGAGGGGGGGAGGAGAGGAGAGGAGAGGAGCAGCGGAGGGGAGGGGAGAGGGAGGAGGGACCAGGGAGGGAGAGGACAGGAGGAGGGAGGGAAGGTATGGTGGGAGGATGGGGGGAGAGGAAAAGACAAAAGGGGAGAGGAGGGGGGAGGGAAAGAGGGGAGAGAGAATGTGAAGACAGCAAAGGAGAGGGGAATAGAGGTAAGGGGGGGGGGGGGGGAAGACAGAAGGAAAAAGAGGAAAGAATGAGAGAAGAGGAAAGAAGAAGACGAAGACGAGATGAGATGGGAGAGCGAGAGCGAGGACAAGAGGGGCGGAGGAGGGCGAGGAGAGGAAGGGAGGGGAGAGGGAAGGCGAGAGGAAATGCAAGAGATGACAGAGAGGAAAGACAAACAGAGCATAGGGTTAGAAAGTCCTAAACGATGGCTCTAATTAAACCCAACATCACACTGAACCATGAGGAGAGCAACCCTCTGAGACATCAGCACTGCACCGAAAAACAAAAGAAACAAATGTGAACCAGAGTATGTGATGATTCACAAGTGCAGCATCATTCAAACTCACAGCTGATTATATATTCCTTCATATCGGGTATACCGCTGGGCAAGGCCTTTGGAAACAAACGGCTCATAAGCAAACCGTGCGCGCTCCAGGCGGAACACAGTTATCTAATTTCTCAGAGCTGAGGCGTAATGAGGTTCTTAAGGTCAGAAGCGAGGCAAGACAGTCATGGAGCTCAGCCCTGCTGGGATGAGCTGCGAGAGCAATGGAAAATAAAGCAACAAAGAACCGTCTTTTGTTCAATTGGTGTTACCCAAAAGGTTCAGAGTTCCACTGTGAGAGCAGCCAATCGACAGGGCTGAACCCCTGGTAACGCGGCCAGGTGGCCCCAATCAGTTTGAAACGCCTCTGTGGCGTTTGTTATAATCCGTCTAGCCGCCTACCACGTTTACGCCTAGACGCTCAAAAGGGGATTGATATATTTCAGACGGCCATTAATAGCGATTTATAATTAATTGGCTCTGCGTTTCAGTAGACCATTTAATGAGCAAACCTCAGGAAAAGACACAAAAAGTTGAAATGCGTGTTTCAAGCAGAAGTGAACGTTTTACACATTGAATGGTAACTACTGTATAGACTATGAGCAGCATGTGAAATGACAAAATAAAGACCATAATACACAGCCAGGCTCAGATTGGGGACATTGTAGTCATTGCTGTGCGAGGCGCTATCTCAAATATCACTGCCTAGAAAGGAAAGTCATTAATTAACAAGGATGAGCCTTTCATGACTACAATACAAAATAAGATCGATATAGAACAGGCCGCAGGTTTTTGCACGGGTGTTGAAGGCAAAAAATAGATAAAAAAGGTGTGCTATCTCACCTCAGAGAGGTAGGCCCGTAGGCTGGCCCCCAGGCTATCCGTGGTGCTCAGCCCCGGCGGAGTGAGCAGCGGGCGGGGACGCATGGGCTGACAGGTGGGCGTCACGGGCCGGCTCCGGGACCTCCTGAAGGTCACCTCCTTGTGGCCTCCAGAGCGTGACATCAGGCTGTTGGGGGTCAAAGGCCTGCTGGGGGTTCTGGGGGTTTGAGTCCTGCTCCCGGGGTTGCTGACGGTCCGACCGCCGGTCAGCGAGCTGTGCTTGGGGCTGAGCATGGGGAGCCCCCCGGAGCTGGGCTTGGAGGAGAGGCCGCCGGCGGGGGACTGGGGCCTGGAGAGCAGGCTCTGGAGGGGCAGGGTGTTGGGCAACGTCCTGTGCTGCAGCAGGGGGCTGAGGAGGCCGCTGCTGGCCGGGTTGTTCAGGCCTCTGCTGGTCATCTTCCCGGCCTCGGCCAACTTGGCCAGGTCCTTTTCCACCTCTGCAGAACGAAAGGACGAAAATAAATGGACAATTCTGAAAGTATAACGATAGAAGTTTGATCATAGAGAAGTACAATTATAGAAGTACAATCGTAGAAGAACCATCATAGAAATACGTACAGGGAAGTGACATCATAGAAGTACCATCATTTAAGTGAGCACAGAAATATGATCAAAAGGTAGGATCGTAGAAGTAAGATTATAAGAGTACAATCCTAGAAGAACCATCAGAGAAGTACAATCTTACAAGTGCCACCGTAGTAGTATGATCCTAGAAACAGAATCCCAGCAGTGCCGTCATGCAAGTACAATCATAGAAGACCAATAATAGAAGTACAATCATAGAAGAACAATCAGAGAACTACACTCATAGAAAACGAGTAGGGTATTGTAATTTAAGACCAGGGAGAGGTTGTGTTTTGGGGAGTACGTCAGAGGCTGCATTCTCATCGGAGTAATCACGTCCTAAAGACAGTTATTATCCAGTCTTCGCCCCTGGTCACGGTCGAAAGTGTTTGTAGACACGGTAAACAGTGGTGAATCGTGCTTCCTCTGGTGGAGATGAAGGGTTCCTAACGGCCCTTCAGCAGCGCCTGGTAATGTTTTTCTTTTCATCATCCTGTCTTGTGTTCGTGTTACCGGGAACCCTGGTTTGTTTGCCTCGTTTGGTAGTCCCAGAAAGGCTTTTGTTTGTGCAGTAGGTGATGCAGCCAAGTCCTGCGATCGGCAGCTGGGTCATTCTTTCCTGGGCTTTATCCCGTGCATTTCTTTCTAAGTTCTTGGCCCGTAGGAGCGAACCCAACAGAGCGCTCCGAGATTTCAACGGGAGAGGGAGAGTTTTCACCAGCGAGTCACGACGATCCCACGCCTATTCCCCGTTGCCAATCGTCTAAGATAAGTGATAATGTCTGAATAACCCGTAGAGACGTGACAGGGTTTAAGGGTAAACCTCAACTTCCTTTCTTATGAATAACAAACAACATTATTTTTCCTCTCAAAAATGCAAAACACATGCTCCCCCTTTCCTGAGCTTTTTATCCGGGATGTATGGAAAGCATAAACAACAAAATGTCTGCCATACTTCTCCGAGGGCCGCTTTGGGACCTTCTCCGACTTGTTTGGATCATAAGCAGAATGTGTACTTCAGTCTGGTTCTTCCCGTATTCCATGCATTTAATGCAGTGACATGCGTAATTGAATTGCAGTTTCTGCAAGGAATCAACCCTGATTATGGGGTAAGTTAAACGTTACAAGCCGAGATACAGAGCAGAAGTTGAATGGCGCAATCTCAGCAAAGGCATTAATAACCCGCGTGTGTCATCAATTATATTGTGTCCGTGTTGGTTGAGACGTAAAAGTCTTCTACATGTTCCCTCTCTAGACGTTAAGATGGGGGGGGGGGGGGGGGGGGGGGGGGGGGGGGGGGGGGGGGGGCAGAGAAAAGGGGCTGATTGGTAATTAACTGACATCATTTTTATATATAATGGCGGCCGTATGCAACCATGACAAATTACATTCCAGAGCCACATGTTGAACATCTCGCTGCTGAATCTACGAAGTACGATAAGAAAGCAATTCAAAGTAAATTAACGTTCATTATAAAATACGTATGTTATCATCATCATCTCTGAACGAGTTGGGGGAAAAAATACCAGATTTCAACCCTGTGACCCTTGTGCAAACTCTACCGAGATCACACCCAGACACGCTGTTTGATTCCACCGTAAACAGGATACGGTGAGTAGCAACCAGTTCCCATAAAGGTGGTATTTTTATCCTAAATTATTTACTGATGTCATAATAACCCCCCCCCCCCCCGCCCCCACCACGCTTCTCGGTAGGAGAAGTTGAAGAGTGTCACGATTACGCTCCAAACCGTCGCTCTTCCCGGCCTCGCCGTTGCGCGCTACCAAGTAGCCTAAGACAACCAGCTGTGGGGAGAGAGAGGTTTCCATGACGGCTGGCTGTGTCCAACGTTGACATTACTGCGGGCCCTTTGCACATGTGCAAGATATAAAATGACAGCTCAAGAAAATAAATCAATGATACGGCAAAACACATGCGGTATTAATCTATGACATTTTCTGTCTGATCCCGCTTCTCAGTGGTAAGACGGTAGAGAGAGCGAGGAGGGAGAAATCGAGATGGGATGAGGAG
>NC_079434.1:6234555-6249555 GCF_026213295.1 Gadus chalcogrammus | reverse complement strand
GCGAATTATACAAATCTGGGTTAAAACTTCTTTATCTATGTGATGATACTTTCATTCAAACGTACAGTGAGTACAGATACGATCCAGAGAGATGAGGCATCTGTTAATACCTTACAATAATTAATGTTCACAGGTAGAATGAAGAAACTGACTGGACCGAACCCAGAAGAGTCCATTCCATTCCTCTCCTCCCCCACCCAAAATCTTATCAGCAAAAGTATTTTTTTCTTTTGGAGCTTGTGTCCAAAGATTGTGAACTGTAATCAGGACCATATAAACCTTTCACATGTTGATGCTCAGCTCTGGTTTATACAGACCGCTACACTGGATTCTCGACAGGATGCAGGCATGTCTGCAATCAATTCACCTTCCCAGATAACATCCGAAAATAAACAAAATTAATATATAAATATTTTTTTTTTTGCTAAATAAATGGTTGCTTTTGATTAGCCAGGAATTAAGTTCTGCGTTGGAATAGATATGGAATGGTTTTCATCAAATGTCACAGACTAGGAATGAAGGCTTTGGCAAAGGTATTTTGTTATTCTTCGTTTTCTTTGGTCAGAATCTCTGACCAAAAAATCGTTGTTATGAATCCAGGGAGATTAATTAATCCGCACACTGATTTGTTCAGATTTCTCACAGCTTCGACCACATGTATACTTCCAAAAGAATGCTTCTTTTGGGAAACGTAGCCCGCACATATATTGTAACGTGCCTTCGGGCAAGAGATTAGTCCCAACATTTATAACATTATCAAATACTCTAAACTTGTGCAGTGTGTATCGTGTTCCTGCCAAACACGTGTAGTACAAAGTCATGGCATTCCCTATGCAAGCCTCCTTGCAAATAAACATTTGACATGTGTTCAATGGAGACAATCAAAACAGAGACCATCAAACTGGAGACTATCAAAATAGAGACCATCAAAATGGAGACCATCAAAATGGAGACCAACTTCACGGTTCTTGTCGGTTAGCCTTAACGTTGCAACATCCACTATCCGTAGTACTACATTAATGTGTGATTTACAATATGTCTCTTCTTTAAAGAGGTCAACTTCCCTTATAAAAGGGTTGAGCTACAAAAACAAGATCCGAAGAGACATGTGAGAGAATCCTTTGATCTTAAAAATGCAATTGGATCTGACTAGACGGGATACAAACTTTATGGCCCAAAACCCAACATGCCATATTTTCCCGCTCTCCGTGTCCACTTTGACAAAACCAGCAGACCATCTCGAAAAAAGCTGGAGGAAAGAAAGGATTTGCGAAGATTCCTCTCTAACAAATATGGATCTAATTTCTCCAAAAATTGAATCCATGTTAAGGGCAGACAGAGTCTAAGAGAATGGATGAATGGATTGACATGTTCAATAGGTATGTGCGTGTGGTCGGGGAAATGACCATAACAAAGTGGAGAGCAGTACACATAGATTGTTGTGGCTGGAGGCTGAGACTCGTGAGCTCAAAGGGCTTTTTACGTTAGAAGCGATGACAACTTTTGTTGTCATCCTAAAGAAGCCCATACTCATGCCCACCTCACAAGGCACACTAAGCAATACCATTCAGAAAACAGATGTATGCAGTAGTTTGCTGTCATTTCTTTTGATTTACACTTATGCAGCAGTGATTTGAAGAAGAAGAAGAAGAAGAAGAAGAAGAAGAAGAAGAAGAAGAAGAAGAAGAAGAAGAAGAAGAAGAAGAAGAAGAAGAAGAAGAAGAAGAAGAAGAAGAAGAAGAAGAAGAAGAAGAAGAAGAAGAAGAAGAAGAAGAAGAAGAAGAAGAAGAAGAAGAAGAAGAAGAAGCAGCAGCATATGGCATGTGTTTGCAGTATGGTTGGTCTCCCATGTCCTGCTACAGTTGTGCTCCAGAGCGATGCGATCTCTTTGTTCATTTTAAAAGTTCTTTGACTCTCCTGTTCCCACAGAGAACGAGAGAGTTGAGACTTGAAAGTGAGCACCACAGATCTACGAGCCTTCAGAAGGGTTCCCTAAGGCTGGAGACATTCTAAGGAAAAGAGTCCCGTAGTTTCTGCAATGAACGAGGGATGGATGAAATGGTAAGAGCCCGGATGGTCGACATTGGGAGGGAGAGTCAAACAGCGCCACGCTTTCATGTTCTACTCTGTACTAATGTGGAAGCCATCGCTTTTTATGACAAGGAGCATGGATCTGAATCTGGGAAGATCACCATGTCCTTAAGAGGGCTAAGGGTTAGGGGGACATCCTATACTGGGGACCTGTGAAGCCCTTTGAGACTGGAGCTGTGTAGGACTACGCGCATGAAATTGAATGGGATTAACTTGTTTATAGGTCATTGTTCAATATAAATATCTCGAGGCATATCTGTAAGGGTTTTTAGCCAGTTATTATCCTCTAAAATATATAAAGGCCATGATAACATTTATTCTCTTATCTTACAATAAATGTATTCCAATGCTTTCTGATTCAGTTCTTTAGCCCTTCCAGCTAGGCTCTGGCTACGAGGGAGGGATATGGGATGTTCCACATTTAATGAGTTCCTGTTTGCTCTGTTGGCGCACAGTTGGTTTCAGATCCTGCCAGTGGATGTACGGCTGCACGGCTTGCCTGGAATGCCTGGATTAAAAGCAAACAGGATATTGACAATAACACAATTAGAGGCTGATTCAAGCTTTCCTCCAATTACCAAGCTGGGACAAGAAGAGATGACATAGTGTCTGTGCTGTGCACGATACACGCCGGCACGCATGCACGCACGTATGCACTCACAAACATACACATACACACATACAATCACACACAGAGACACACACATGCACACAGAAACACATAAAAAAGACACGCACACACAAAAGAGGGATCTTGGAGTGCTCTATGATTGCGAGAACACTCCGAGGTCAATAAAGAAGAGAAATGCATCACTGGAGCAGAGGAGAGATGAGAAGATGAGAAATTGTTTGTTAAGAAGATATCCAGGAAGTTGGCCTGTGGTCATAAAGGCCTCTGTTTCAACAAACAGCAGAATGGATACAGCCTGGTGTATCTGTTGTTGTAGGAAGAGGCCGTAACTGGTGTTTTTGCGCATAACATTAAAAGCACAAGCAAATAAAAAAACGGATTTTACATCTACATTTTACTGACTGAAAGTGACTTGCTTCAGGAAGCCTGTTCAGAATGAGTACAGGGAGAGAACCCTGGTCTGGTTGTGTATTGAGGTTAAGTCATGAGTATCCACCCTTCCACCGCAGTAGCTGCATTAAAAACACATACATGTCATGCAAACATGGTAATAGGAAAACAAGTTCAACCGAGGCCTGCGGTGTGCACAGCAGACCCTTTTTGAGCAGAGCTGCTCCGTATGGCGTCATTAAGCCAATAACTCATCTCAGACACAAAGGCCACATTAAAGGACAAAAGATTGAAATCCAAAAAGTCTGTTCGACCTACAGAGACGAGAGCTCCTCCACAGTGGATCACATCAGCTCTACCTCTATCTGCTCATCCTGGGGATCTGGTTAGGCAACAGTGTGGAGCCTGGCCCACAAAGGGTCTGTGTGTGGGTGTGTGTGTGTGTGTGTGTGTGTGTGTGTGTGTGTGTGTGTGTGTGTGTGCGTGTGTGTGTGTCTGTGTGAATGTGTGTGTATGGGGGGTATCGTCGATTTAAATGAAGGCAAAGCGATTCGGTCTCGCTGAGGGGCTGCCAAACTCCTCTGGAAATACAAATAAACCATCACAATGCTGCTGACTTGGCTCACACACACACACACACAAACACACACACACACACACGCCATTGCATCACCCTAATTATCTTACTTCTAGCATAAAAGTGCACCGTTTTCCCCTGACTGATCGTCTAATGGTAACACCGAGCCAGGCGTTGGCGGATTGCACTCAAACAATATGATTGGACACGCGTGACGTGACCTGGAGAGGAATCCTGGCGGACCTGTGTGGGTGTGCGTGTGTTTGTGTGTGTGTGTGTGTGTGCGTGTGCGTGTGTGGTTGTATGTGTTTGTGTGTGAGAGTGAGCATGCATGTGTGTGTGTGTGTGTGTGTGCCTATGAGAGTTTGCAAGTACATATGTTTGTGTGTATGAGTGTTCTCTTGTACACTTGTCTGTGTGAGTGTGCATGTGCATATGTGTCCGTGCGTGGGTGTGTGAGTGAGAATAGTGGAGTAGTCCCCTAACTGCTTTGGGAATGCCCAAATTGGACAATTATCGCCTTCACATCTTGGCAGTAACTGCAACGGGTGAATTACTATTGATCATTCACCATGTTTTACTTTCCACTGCTGTCATGGCCCAAGTGCTGACCCTATACAACACAAATCACCTCAACTCAAACAATGTGCGCATGTTGTAATATCATGATATTATAGCTGACAAATGACATTTGAAAATAGAAAACCAATGTTGGTCCAGCAGATTTGTGTGAGTGAGCCACAGAGTGAGTGAGAGTAGTCTCTGCCGGCCTCCAGTTCCCATGACCCCCCCACAGCCGCCATCCACCTAACAAGCCATTAGGAAGACAGACTGCATTAGCCTGTCAGCGTTAGCAATCAAACACGACAACAATTAGCCTCAGCTACAACAAGGTGAGAGGAGACATTTGAACTTTGCCGTTTCCAGATGGGTTTCTTTCACACACACCTTCATACAGCCCCCCCCCCACACACACACACACACCAACACATACACACACACACACAAACATGGGCCCACACACACACACACACACAAACATGGGCCCACACACACAAACACACACACACACAGAGAGACACACTCGTTGCCATGCACACAGCACACACAAACATAAGAACACACACACACACACACACACACACACACACACACACACACACACACACACACACACACACACACACACACACACACACACACACACACACACACACACACACACACACACACACACACACACACACCCGGCTGTGGTTCTAAACGGTAGGAGTGATGTGCAGCAGCGAGACCTGGGGCTACAGAGCTCATGTAGCCATGACAGTGGCTGATGTCAGAACCCAGGGGAAGACTGATGACTGGGAGACCCATTACCGCTCTGAAAGACCCAGGTGTTGTGCCCCAGCACTAATAGTGTCAACTAGGACTCTATCTTTTGACTCATGTACCCCTGAGTCTGAAAACGCTGCCAAGTACACGATTTCACAGGCACGAAACTGAACACAATGAAGAGGTAAGTCGGTTACCTCACTCAGGATTTCAGTCATTCGGTGGAACGGTTTACAGAACTTGCATGTTAGTAATCCGAATGACTCAATTGTATTAAATTGCTAATCAGATTCAACAAATGTGATGAATGTGCCATTATTTTTGCAATCTTTCTCAGGGCCAAAGTACCACCTGTTTGAGGAACACTGACATAGAATATGGCACTAAGACTCCAAAAAAGAATCTATAAGACTGGGATCAAAGATTTGTAAATACATTATGAAAAACAGTATGTTGGAAATATCTCGAGTTTGAATTGGACGATGGTTGGAGTTAGGAATTGTTTGTGGACATGGGTTGAGTTAGGGCTCCTGTTGCATGTGAGGGCCAATTTTAAGGACATTATGAAAGTAATAATAAGATATGAAGACTGGGATTATTCAAAAACATACCAACATATGAAACATAGAAAGCATGAAGCATGTGTCACATCAGAGGCAATCCTGCGGTCATTATGAGTATTAATATGATGTATGGTTGTGTAGTCGTTCAAGTATAATACGCATATCTTGATAAGGGCTTCTTGTTGTTCTGAGCCCGTGGTGTTAAACGGTGTTCTTATTGAAGATCAAACAGCAGGCCTCCGCCGGTCTCTGAGCCGGTCTGGTCCCCGTTACCGTGGAGCCACCACGCATCTGCTCCACACACACACAACTCCTTACCCCCCCCCCCCCCCCCACCACCCCCCCCCCCACCACCCCACCCCCACCACCCCACCCTTCTCTTTTTTCTATCGGTAAAAAAACAAAAAAGCAGTTTAAAAGGCTTCTCCGTCGTTTTCTTTGGTTCATGATAAAAAAGGTTCAGGCTTGGCTTTGGGGCTAATTGTAATGAGGTATCGACTGGTTTGGGCAACTCTAAAAAGGTGCTGGAGCCTCAGCGTTATTAACAGCATGTGATGATGATGATGATGATGACGATGAAGATGATGATAAGGAGGGTGGGTTTTCTTTTCATTTCTACGCTTCTGTCTTTCCAACGATACCAACGTCTCTCTGACCCCCACAGAGCGAGACTCGCTCTCACGCCATCCAGCCGTAGAACAAAAGCACGGTGGAAAAATACGGGGAAAATAAAACGTCCACCGGCCATGAATATTTAGGGGCCTTTTGTGTGAAACCTCTAAGGAAGCCTCAGCATCTGTAATTGAGTTACTGGCTATTCTTTTCAATTGTTCTCTTCAAATTGCACGCAGGTGCTTCTGAGCAAGACGATACGGGGAGATGTGTGATTGTGCAGGGCTGTCTATCGGCGTTCTCTTGTGTAAGCTGAAATTCATAAAGACGAATGGTTCCTGACCTGGGTCGCGTCCAAATCACAGAGTGATTTAGGCAGTCTAAACTCCCCTTGACAATAGGAGGGGGGAGAGAGAGTGAGAATGCATTTGTGTGTGTGTGTGTGTGTGTGTGTGTGTGTGTGTGTGTGTGTGTGTGTGTGTGTGTGTGTGTGTGTGTGTGTGTGTGTGTGGGTGTGGGTGTGTGTGTGTGTGTGTGCGTGACTGGGTGTAATCGTTGTCCGTGAGAGTATGGGAGTGCTCACTTTACCCCATCAATGACCGTCCCCCCTTTGGTTATTTATGGTGTAAAGTGATCCAGATTGTTTGGTGACGGACGTGTTGAGGACATTCACAAGGCCCACGTTACCTGAGAAGCAACTTCAAATTCCTTCAGCCGACCTGCCACTGTATCCACCCCGGGCAACAAAGCTGCGCACGCACACACACACACACACACACACACACACACACACACACACACACACACACACACACACACACACACACACACACACAGGCGCACACACACACAGGCGCACACACACACAGGCGCACACACAAGCACCGACACCCACAGACACACACCACAGTAGGACATAAGGCATACATTAAATCATATGAGAAAGAGTGAAAGACAGGACAGAAACAATAAAAGACAATAACAGTCTGTATCTTTGAAATATGTGATCCCATAACTAATGTGTCATAGCATAATCATGTAAACGCATCAATGATAGTGTGTTAGTAATTATGCACTTGTGCAATGCATTAGGGGTATTAGTTTGGGCACATCTCACCAGAGATGTCAGGTACAGCTTGCTCCGGGACGTGAGACGCATGCCCTTCCACGCTTCTCGTGTCCGACAGGCTGTCCCCCTGCAACCTACGCAGACAACAAATAAACACACGACAACACATAACACCATTAGTTCCTGTCCACCATCAACAACACTTACAGCCAGCGTACGCTAAGCTAACAACCCCACACGGCGGCCTTCCTGTGTTTGGCAGACGGGGTCGACGCGTGGTCAAACATTGTAATCTGCGTGTAAATATTTATACTTTGTAATGTAAGATCCCCCGAAACGGACAAACAGCGGATGGCTATCGTGTCAAAGGTGGCGAAACAAAGAAGAAGTGTTCACTGGGGATGATTATCTCTCAGCCAATAGGGGCTTCGGGACATCTGGGAAGGCTGCGAGACAGGAAGAACCTGTGGGCACGGATCCTATCTGTTCATCAGCGCTTCTCCTCCCGCTGAAGATGAAAATATGAAAACACACATCTCTGCAGTAGATTACATTCATATGCAACCAACGGTATTCGATTACAAACTCACCAGTGGATACAGCAAAGGAAATGTTCTTTCCATTTTTCCCCAGGAATTAACGGAAAATATGAAATCGGCTCTCTAATCCTACTTATCGCAAAACCTGAAGCATAACCGGCCCTAATCTTTACGGCTCTAAGGCTGGATGGCTCTTTCGCATGAGGATATCTGTATGGAAGAGGGTCTGGCCGATCTGGGCTGTCTCTGCATCGTGCTGGAGAGATTTAGCGTCCTTGGAGACTGTAAAAGTATACTGTGGGCGAAACACAAACAACTTGAGGAATTTCTTGTTTTTTCATTCAGCGGTAGGGGAATGCTAACTATCAATCTCAGTGGCGATCTGGCGGTCTACAAAAAGAAGAACGTCCTACACGTGGCCTTTTGTCTGCTCCTCTGCTAAAATATTTACACACGCACACACCGGAGAACGCACACATGCACGCACACACACACACACACACACACACACACTTATAACACACTTTTAAAGGGCAAGGGGCATCGTTAAGAACAATAATTTCACATTGTTATAAAACCTCCCTTTATCACACACTTCTTAACTGTCATTGAATTTATCCATTGTGATTTCGATTTCATCGGAATGATGGATATATCCCTGACTCTATTACTTGGGTGATTCAAAGACGATGACAGCTGTTATAGTCTCCCTCAACTCCATCATAGATCCCTCCCTTTCTTCGCTGTCTTTAATAAAAAAACAGTCCAAAGAGGATATCCTGAATATATGTGTGTATAGCCTGAGGCCACTGACTCCTGAACCCTTCCACAAATAATATTGCAGAAATAAAAAAAACATTTTTTTTTTTTTTAAACGATCCATATCAGCCCTCCACCCCAACTTGGTACTGTTGCTATCTGCCATCTTGCATCCCCTTAGGGCCACAACATCTACTAGACCAGGGGCCCCCAACCCCTTCCCATGGCCTCACCCCCCAGTGAAGGTACTATCGGCCCCGGATCTGCCACATATTTTGTGTGGTAACCTAAGCAACACATTCTCATTACCATGTCAAAATCAGGGCCATAATTCATATTTCTTTGAGTCAATTTCCCAGCCATTCCTCATTGATGTCATTTCAGGGTGTTTTCAGAGTAGAGCATGCGTTTGGAAAACCAGGGCCTGAGAAGACTTTCTCTTGGGCTTAAGGGATGCCTTTGCACACAAAGGGGAGGTTAAGTCCTGTGAAGAGGGACTGACTTGTTGTACAGAGAATACGTAGTATTCGTACGTAGAGAATAAGTAGTTAACCACAGCTGAGGTCTTGAGGGAGAGGGGGGGGGGCACGACCGCAGACCAGACACACGAAAGACAGACCGCAGAGGGCTGAGTTCTTGAGAACAGGCGGAGGAGGAGGCCTGCCCCGCTGCTGGGGGCTAGGGGGGCTCTATACCCAGAGCCCCTGCGCTGGGTAGCGGTGGGGCTCTGGGTATAAAGCCCCTCCGCTGGGTGGCGGTGGGGCTCTGGATATAGAGCCCCTCCAATGGGTGGCAGTAGGGCTCTGGGTACAGAGCCCCTCCGCTGGGTGGCGGTGGGGCTCTGGGTATAGAGCCCCTCCGCTGGGTAGTGGTGGGGCTCTGGGTATAGAGCCCCTCCACTGGGTGGCGGTAGGGCTCTGGGTATAGAGCCCCTCCACTGGGTGGCGGTAGGGCTCTGTCCTGGAGAGACACGTGGGGGTGGAGGAGGGGGAGGAGGAGGAGGAAGAGGAGGATGTAGAAGAAGATGGAACCATTAAGAATGCCACTAAATCACTTTAATTAAAAAATAAAATAAAATTGTGTGGAACCCTCTCAATTCAGGTTTTATAAGAAATGTTCACGGTTACCCGAATTGGTTCTGGACATTTAATTCGAAATTATTCTCAATAAATATTTGCATTTTATGTAACTTATGACAAAATGAATGCACGTTAAATCCAATCCTCATTGTCAATACACTCACTTTGCCTGAATTGTAAAAGGCGAAGCATTAGCAGGTCCCCGTAGCAGGTCATGTGAGGACAGGGCTGCTGCGAATGCAGACAGCCTCTCGCTAGCGAGGAATAGCAAATTGACGCCTTCACGCTGTGGGTGTGAAAGGGTTTGTCACCTTCTCCTGGGCCTGGCAGCAGAGTACACACATGGTGTTCTGCTCAAGCTGTACCCTGCAGGCTGAAGAGGGCCGTGGTTCTGGCTCATTGGACTGAACTGACAACAGCTAATATTTTATCATCACTTTGGCTTCATTTAGCGTTTCGTCGCTCTTAGTCAAAGTTACTTTTTTCTATAAACACGGTATGAATGAGAAGGAAGGGGATAGCCATCGTGATCCCGGATGACATTGGGGGTGCAGATATTGGGGGTTTACAAACAGACCCTTTTGGCTGGGAGTCAAACAAGTTAGAAACTTACTTCAACAGTAAGGTCGGGTCTTTATTTTGGTCTTTCTATCTGAGAGTGCCGCTACAGTATCATGGTAGTGTGTGTGTGTGTGTGTGTGTGTGTGTGTGTGTGTGTGTGTGTGTGTGTGTGTGTGTGTGTGTGTGTGTGTGTGTGTGTGTGTGTGTGCGCGCGCGCGCGTGTGTGTGTGTTCGACTCCTGCGTGAGCACCTGATTGTGCACATACCGACTCACAAACTCAAGCGCTGCTCGCCTTCAGAAGAGCACAGAAAGCACGCTGTGTGTTTCCAGCATGGTTTCCATCCTGATGATCTGTTTATTGCCGATCCACTATCCAAACACACACTATGAATGACCTGCGCTTCCTCGCCAATGAAACTTGGGAAAGAATCGGTGGTAAGGGTAAAGAGGACGGAACAGGAATTTGGCTGGTACCAGAGAAAGAGAGTGAGAGAGTGAGAGTGAGAGAGTGAGAGTGAGAGTGAGAGAGAGAGAGAGAGAGAGAGTATGAGGGGATGAGGGAGAAGGAGTGGGCGAGAGACAGCTTGAATGAGAGAGACGGAGTGGGAGAGAGACAGGGTGAATAAGAGCGATTGAGAGAGACGGACAGATTGAGGTAGGGAGAACAGCTGCCTGCTGTTTCAGTTTAATCACACATTAGATGCTCGTTGCGTGAGCCAAGACTGCAGTGTAGGCCAGCGCCCGCCAAGCATCCAACCCAGAGCCCAGGCGATAAGGTGAGACGGACCACGATCAACTCATCGGCATCCCATCATAAACCTTCAATGAACACCTCGCCGAGAACCTTTCTCTTCCTGCAACGGCCCCCGAGAGAGGAGAGCGCCTCGCCTGATGAACGTAGCACCCAAACGGGCTCATGGGTCACGAATGAAGGAAGAGTCAACAAGACAAACTGCAGAGGAATCAACCTTCCCAAACAGACGCGTGTGCCTGACGTCTCGGCGAGTCGGGACCTGTTTTATATCGACGCCTGGGATCACCGCGACACCCGCGCACCTCCCCGGCCCGCCGCCGACATCTCTGCTCAGAAAGAACGGGGCGTCGATTGCGTTTGATGATCCAGATAAGCGCGGGAAAAGAAAACAGGAAAGCGTGTCGGAAGAGGAAAAGAAGGACAATGGTGGGGAGACGGTATCAGCACACACCGGTGTGTGCTGATACCGTCAGCGTGTCACCGGCGGCACGGTGCAAACCAGCGGCCATCTTGATCATGCAGTATGCAGACTTCCGCCGAGACACAGGGAGAGACACATGGAGAGAGAGGCAAGGGCCCAACAGGGACTGCGCTGGGATGGAGATCGACAGTGACAGTGACAGGCGGTCAGCTTTAATTTGTGGAATTGACTACGACCAAGTATTAAAATTATGTAAATATTGCGACACAGTGTTAGGATTATCCGTGTAGGTTCTTATATTGTGTGTGTTTTGACATTGAGGCTTGGTTTCTACATGTCCGCCAAAATGCCTTCATGAATGTGGGCTGACGGACTAGTGACGAATGCGTTTGTCAATAGTGTTGACAAGAATTATTTTTGCCTCCACTAAGATTTTGAGTCAACCTACAGAAGCAAAGTATCCTGAGTCTCCCATGACGAAAACAGACTCTGCCATCCCTTATATCCACGGCCTCAACGACAGCTCTGACCAGCTCAGGCCTGCTCTGTCACAGCCTTGGTGAACAGTGCTCACCGTGACAGAGCGCATACCGCTGGGTTGTAGAGGAGATCAGAGTGTCGGCCCTGCCAGATGAGGGATAAGGAGGATAGGGACGCTGAGGGATGGAGGGACGAGAGGCACTTTACCTGGCACATCTGGAGCAGATGTTGAGCGTGACTTTGGCCTGGGGCTCCGACTGATACGAGCTGCGTCCTTGGCTGAACTTACTCCCCGAAGGAACCAGCCCCGTGACTCCCTCCATACGCAGGTCATCCAGGTCCTCTGAGGAGAGAGAGAGAGAGAGAGAGAGAGAGAGAGAGAGAGAGAGAGAGAGAGAGAGAGAGAGAGAGAGTACTTATGTTAATGAATCACTTCCACCACTGCAGTGTTGAATGTGATGAATATCCAAAGTGAATAATCCTATCTTACACTGCAGATCAAGAGCCATAGAAGGACACAATACCTATTTATATAAATAATGGATACTGAATAAGATAATATTATTGTTCCATTTAAACGGAATTAAGGGAGTTTATCAAAGAATAAACTCTGTTTCAATAAAAATATATAATTCAACAAGAAGACAAGTGTGAAAAGCTGGCAGGAGTCAGAAGGGTCCTCAATAGCAGACATCTGTTAATAGCTTTTAAGATAAATCTGTTTTTATAACCATTATAGTCTTCAGGAGCCTGAAGGAGGAAGGTTACACAGACTTCCTTCTAAGGCAATGACCCAGACACACACAACATTATCCCGCCATGCTAGCCATGCCCTCAGGCAGACACACACACACAGGCGCACACACACTCACACGCACATAGTTACATTGCAAACACAAAAAGAAAGCGATACGACAGGCCCCTCCAGAACCTTCCCACCTCCTCACTTTACTTTATCGCCCGTCTCATTCCCCTGGTCTTCCTGATCCCTCCTCCTCTGACCCCGCTGTCAAAACAACACACGGACGTATTGAGTTCTCCCTCACACCTACTCCATCTCACGTCCCACCACCCTGGGCTGGCAGGCCGCTTTAGACAGAAAAGGAGGAGATATTATGTCTACTCAAGGAACAATTTGTGCCTATAACATGTAAATGCTTTAACATGGTCCTAAGCGGACGGACAGCCATGTACAATTCATTCCCGTTTTGTTCCTGATGTGTGTAATATTGTTACTTGCAATACCTCACTCGCAATCTTGTCAGGCTTTCCAGATCTGCTCAAGTGTTTGGAGAGTTATTTTCCACTGTTACCCAGAATGGCTTTCACTCCTCGCCGCTGTTTCCTGTCGTTCTACAGCCAAAAGAGCAGAGGTGTTGGGATATATGAGGCTGATATTGCTATCAGCCAATAACATAAAAGACACCTTTGACAATGTCGATGTGTTTAATGTGTATTCAGACAATCACATAAAAGACACCTTTAACAATGTCGATGTGTTTAATGTGTATTCAGCCAATCACATAAAATACACCTTTAACAATGTCAATGTGTTTGATGTGTATTCAGCCAATCACATAAAATACACCTTTAACAATGTCAATGTGTTTGATGTGTATTCAGCCAATCACATAAAATACGCACTTAACGATGTCAATGTGTTAAAAGTGTGTTCAGCCAATCACATAAAAGATACCTTTAACAATGTCAATGTGTTTAATGTGTATTTTTCCATTCATATTTCTCCCAGCGAGGTGTAAGACCTCAAATGCTTCAGGCTGGAATGATCAGGTTCAGGTATAATGAGACACAAAACCAGTTTATTTTTCCGAGCATGATGGCAAATTCATGCATAGGAAAAAAGGGTTGCAGTATCGACCAGACAGCGATCGTAAAAGCCAGCTCGTGGCAATGAACAAGGCCTGTGAAAGGATGTCATACATCGAGAGCATCTGTTTGTTCCTTTAACACGGTGGACAGTTCAGCAATGGTTTAAATATACCCAGGAATGCCAGAGGTTGATCCGAATCCGCCACACGCTATTGGTTGGTGGCTGGCGTAAAAAAAAAACACTTGTTTTACAACACATGTCAGGAGCGTGGATTTAGAACGGGTATCTGGGCCCTGGATTTGAGTAGGAGTCTAAAAAGCTGTTGGTCATGCTGTTGGAAAAATGGTGCATTCCTTCGACAGGAGAGGAATCAGGGAGGGGACGTGGAGATGTGATCAGTCAGTGTGGCGGTTTGGGATTTCAGGACGAGCCCCGTCATTGTCTCTGCCCCGGTGTATTCCTCCCAACCTGTGTGTGCACGGGTCAGACAGACTATCCGCCTAGAGTTCCCTATAGCCCCCTAACCCCCCACCCCACCCCTCCCCGCACCTCGTCCCAGGAGAGTAATGTCCCGACTAATCACCCGGATTAGTCCGAAGAAAGACTTCTGTCAGGCAGGCGCCAAACCCATCCATCACCCGTCTCCTCTCCCTCTGACGGAAACCCTTCTCCGGCTCACGACCACGTTCCCGACACAGCGGCGGGGAGCGGGCGTGGCCCCGACACGGCCGTGGGGAGCGGGCGTGGCCCCGACACGCAAGCGTGAGACTAACACACATGCCACCGCTTAGCGGAGCTGTTTTCAGGTACTTCAGAGGCTGAGCTCGTTTGAGCCGCTATGTATTAACAATACAACCGACGGCAGGGCTCCCGCGTTATTACTACCCAGTATGGATACGTTAGATGTATTCGATATGCTTGTTTTTTTTGTTCTTATTGCGGCTTCGAGCGATAACTTCCATCGATGGCATCAGAGTGAGTCGGCAGGTTTTAAGTCCTGAGAAAGTAAAAGGTATTGTTGCGGTGTGGGAGGTGGAGGGGGGGGGGGGGGGGGGGGGGGTCTGGCAGGTCCCCGCTGATACCCTGGGGCCCCTCCACATGAGAAGACCCATTCATCGGCCCGGTGTGCGTGGAGGCCGGACTGGGAGGGGAGGGGAGGGGGGACGGGGAGGGGGATGAGCTGGGAGGACTGAAGAGGGCAGAGGGCGATCTCACTCGACCTGGGAACCTAGGTGTTGCCCTCTCTTCCTCCAAGGTCTCTCTCTCTCTCTCTCTCTCTCTCTCTCTCTCTCTCTCTCTCTCTCTCTCTCTCT
>NC_079434.1:6226818-6234455 GCF_026213295.1 Gadus chalcogrammus | reverse complement strand
TCCAATGAAGTATAGAGCCACTCAAAACTAAGCAAGAACGGAAAGCACTGAGTAGTTATGTTGTTTATGTCCATTAAAAAATGATTGAGGACAAGCAGAAGACAACAGTAGAAGCCTTGGCTGTTGACTCGCAAAGACAATAGATGTGATTAGAGAACAGCATGGCACATTATTAGCTATCATTTCAGTTCCCGGAATGATGTATCATGCATTATGTAGACTTTGGCTTTGACTTTGACAGTTTTTCAGTTGACATCTATTGAGGCTATGAAAACCCCCATTTGGATCTGTTAAGCAATTTAGAAAAAGTTGCAATTTAAAAATACTGAAAATACTGCTAAAGCCTCTTACGATTGTGTACATCACACAAAAAGTGACAAAGGAAACACCAGGCACTTTTATGCATCAGAATGAACCCCAGGTGACATACTTAACAATTAACTTTGTCTGGTAATTCAGGGAAATAATAATAGGGGAGATATTCCAGAATGGCGATTAGAGATAGAATTACTCCCGACGACGTTCTCGAACCTGCCAGTAATTAGCAGCTCTCCGAGCTGTAATCACTACTTAGGGATGACTCAACCATTATGCAGTACCCCCCCAGCCTCAGGAGTGGGGGGAGCTGATACACCACCGGACGCGTTTCATCTCCATCTCATTGGATAATGTCGAGGCAAATTATGCAATAATACCCGCAATCTCATTAATATCCCCCCTCCCCCGATAAGGAATTAGGCCCGAGAGGAATAAACTTCCGGATTACCCTCTCTTGTTGATAGAATTAATTTGCATATTCAGCTCTGCTGAAGGCGTGGATTAGCGGGGCGCCGGAAAAGTTTTTGATTTGATGGAATTCTCCACTGAGCGAGGCCTATTTACAGATAATGGAGAAGCTCTCCCAGGCAGGTTTATTGTAATGTCTCCGTAGGTCCTGCAGGGTATTTCTATGCTAATACAGTTCATCAGTATGGGCAGTGAAGGACGGCTCTGGCGTTTAGCCAGAGAGCGGACGTGCCGCTGAGATGTTGGATCGTGGACGTTTTCTACTTAACTTCTTGACTAGTTTAAAGGGTGAGCAAGTCCAAAATGGTATTTTCTTTTATTTATTATTTTATTATAGAGTGAAAAAGAGAGGGAGATATGGGAGAAAGAGGGGAGAACATGCAGCAAATTACCACTGGCAGGATTCGAACGCGGGTCGCTGGGTTCAGGACTGAGCTTATATTTTACACGCTCCACCCGGTGAGCCAACGGTCTTTACTTTTGTGTTTTAATTGTCTTATATGATCTTACACAAGGTTATCGATGCCGTTTTGTCAGGGTTACTAAAATTATAGTGTTTTTCAGAAATAAACTGGTGTAACATGACCGTTGAACTCCGAACTCAAGTTGCGCCTTTTCTGAGTCCGACAGGGAGATGTGAACGTGTGGTGTTCCGTCCAGGCAGCAGTTGACGTTGCCAACCGTGTTCGAGAGAGGGTCAAGCTCCTTGGAGACTCATAGCCTAACGCCACAGTGTGTGGTGCAGTTCACATACAGCATGGCTCATGCTGAACAACATGAACAAAACAACAAAAAATCACAAAGTAAGCCAGGGTTGTAACCATGGAGATGGCGTTATCCATCATCCTTTCCGATGCTCTGAGCCCAAAACGCAATAAAAAAATCTCATCATCTCAATTCGAGCTGAAACAGGGGGTTCACTTACACTTGAAATAAAGTCCACAACACCATGAGTTTTTTTAAGATTCTCAAAGCTTTTTTTCGCATATTAAACTTTTATGAACACATTTTTATCGATGTAGATGGACACTCAAACTATCTCATTCTACTACACCACATAACAACCTGCTTCTGTTGGGGTGTGTGTGTGTGTGTGTGTGTGTGTGTGTGTGTGTGTGTGTGTGTGTGTGTGTGTGTGTGTGTGTGTGTGTGTGTGTGTGTGTGTGTGTGTGTGTGTGTGTGTGTGTGTGTGTGTGTCTCTGTGTGTATGGGTGCATCTGTTTATGAGTGTGCGTTTGTGTGTCTGTGTGTGCGAGCGCGTTTGTGTGTGTGCGTGCGTGCGTGTGTGTCTTAGCCTATGTGTGTGTGTGTGTTTGAGTGTGTGTGTGTTCCCCTGGTTCCCTCAGCGCAGCAATATCTCTCGACAGGGTCACTCTTCGGTTGGTTTAACCCAGACTCTGTGGCGACAACAATATGACCGCCATCAGAGTGGGGTTTCATATCACCGACGCAGCGAGGCAACTTCTCCGCCAGCCCTCTTCCCCTAACATTTCAACTTTCTCCCTTATCTGTGCCTTATTCACCGCAGCATGACATGACAAAAAAAATACACTTTTTTCAAAAGGTCAGAGACCCAGTCGTCCAGGAGTGAGAGATGGAGAGAAAGAGAAAGAGTGAGTCAGAGAGACAGAGAAACAGTGACAGAGAGACACAGAGACACAGAGACAGAGAGACACAGAGGCACAGAGACACAGAGACACAGACACACAGAGACACAGAGACAGAGAGAGAGAGAGAGAGAGAGAAAAAGTATGGAGAAAGTATGCAGATGAAATAGAGAGATCATTGAAATATATAAGACATATTAGAGTCCACGTAGCGCAGAGTATGTTCTTTTCATTCACTGTATATTCAACAAGTAAATTCAAAGATAATATCTTCTGCAACAGAAATTTCTGTTTACATTTTCTGAATTCTCATCCTATACTCTCTGACAGGCAAACATGTTGGAGGAAATATGAGTTTTTTAAACATGGAGTGGTCTTATTTCACATAGTGCCATGAAAAGGCTTATTTCACAAAGTGCTATTCGAAAGATGAACCTTTCATCTTATTAATACATTGACCATTTGTGGCTGCTTGTGTTGTCAAAAGACACTCTTACCAGGGATAAAATGATCAAGGCAAGATGTACGTACCATCTGAGAGCCATCTGAAAACATATTTGAAAGATATTGCGAGACATTTCACATTAATATGGGCACCGCCTGGCTTATTACCTGATTTATAATTGGGTTATGTTTGTGTACTCTGTACTAATATGTCCCCGGACTCTGAAGACTGTTCATTTGTTTTCTCATTTCATTATTATTCATTATATATAGCCCATATATTCATAATGGGGAAAGTGCATCAAATTTCAAACTTGAATTGTGACTTCTATATGGTGACACACAAACCCATCGCACAGACATATACACCTATCACATAGGCAAACACACACCTATCACACAGACACACACCTAATACCGACACATACACCTATCACATAGACACACACACCTATCATACAGAGAAAAAAAAGATTTTTTTAACTAAGTGTAGTATTTGTTTGGCTTGAAGAACTTGGGAATTTAATAGAGGACCCATGATGCAATCTAATATTGAATTTGGCTAAAGATAACTGCATTCACACACACACACACACACTCACACACACACACAGGCCCCCAAACACACAAAAAAGCCCCCCACACACACTAGCAATCGCACACACACACGCCCACACATACGGGCCCACACACAGGCCCACGCAAACAAAGACACAGAGACACACATACACACGCACACATAGGCCACACACACACACCCACCCAGCCAAATGCAGGCCCGCACACACTCACACACACACACACACACACACATGTCCCTGTCTTCTCCTGACTGGGAGATAGTCTTTATAATCCGCCCACAGTGGAACCCTAATGAGATTATGTGTGTCGACTGAACCCTCTGCATGATTTATGATTCAAGATCCCTTCTTCCACTAATTAGCCAGATCAGCATGTGACACACACAGACACACACAGGCATTCACACGTCACACTTTCAAACAGTACGTTGCTAAAAGGGCACGTAATGTTAATAATTATCATAGCCGCTAATGCCCGTTGCTTTCTTTCTCTCTCTCTCTCTCCCTCGCTCGTCCCCTTCCTGGATGTATCATATTCATATCCCACCATTGGCATGACGACGTACATCCATTTTAGGAAAACTACCCTATTTCCGCGTGCTCACATTTCCCTTGAACCGGAGGGCCCTGAAACGAGGTTAGCTTCATTAATAGCACGCTGGGTTTAGCGCATCCAACTTGTGTGATGGCTGCTGTGAAACAGGATTATTAGTATCAGAAGAAACACAGGAGGGGGGGAACACACGCACTAAAACACATGCGTGCACACGCGCAAGCTCATGCACTCAACGCACACAAACGAGCCCACGCAGACACATACACACGGCTCACCTCCCAGCAGGACTGCTGTCCCGGCTGCCCCAGGTCTCGCTCTTGGCTCGGGGGACTGGGGGCTGCAACATCTCCGCCGCCAGCGGGTCAGAGTCCACCTCCTGCCGGCCCACCCACTCCCCCACCACCCGGGGGCGCAGCGAGGAGTCGAAGCACCCCAGGTTCTGGTGGGGGAGGGAGGGGGGGGAGAGAGAGAGAGAGAGAGAGAGAGAGAGAGAGAGAGAGAGCGAGAGAGAGAGAGAGAGAGAGAGAGAGAGAGAGAGAGAGAGAGAGAGAGAGAGAGAGAGAGAGAGAGAGAGAGAGAGAGAGAGAGAGAGAGAGAGAGAGAGAGAGAGAGAGAGAGAGAGAGAGAGAGAAGAGGACAAGAAAGAGAGAGAGTACAAACTAAAACTAAATCAGAGAGACATATTGCAAAGTAGTGAGAGTCAGAGAGCATCACACAGAAGAGCAGAGAGAACGCTGAGCAGACAGAGGACGCCATGCTAATCAGAGCGAACAAAAGCCGTTAACGACACGTGTTCACCGTCCAGGTGTTCACTGACCGCTGCATCATGAAACCCCTACCTAGGGCTGCTCAGGAGGTAGAGCGGGTTGTCTGGTAACTGGAAGGCTGCTAGTTCGATCCCCGGCTCCTCCCTGGAGGGCCGAGGTGTCTCTGAGGTGTCTCTGAGCTAAACGCCTCACCCTGACTCATCCTGACTTGCTGGCTGTCGCCCTGCGTGGTTGACTCCACCGTAGATGTGAGTGTATGAATGAATGGTTGTTAGTCGCTTTGGATAAAAGTGTCAGCAAGATCCCCTAAATGTAAATGTACCAGGACGGTCCCTCTCTGGAGGAAACACCCCCTTCGTCCTGAGATAAAGTTAGGACCACTGTCACAACTTCATGCCTCTCCTTCACAATCTTTGTGAATTGTCTAAGCCCGTGGTTCTCAAACTATGGTACGCGTACCCGCGCTATCAAGTGGTACGCAGAGGAATTAGAAAAAATAAACGTTAGATTAAAAACGATACTATCAACATACTAGTACGATGGAAATACATTTACCATGAGATCCTGGTCTCACTTGCTGTGTGTGTATGTGTGTGTGTTTCCGTGTCTCTGTTCTAGTGCTACCACTTTGTATAGCCGACAACAGCTAACACTAAATAATATTATTTTTAAGAATAAATGTGCCTCCTGCATGAGATGTGCGTAGCTGAATAGGGCCGGCCTACACTACTGTATGTTTTTTATATTTTGTAACATCTGTCATAATGGTGGTACTTGGAGGGACAAATATTTTCTGTGGTGGTACGCAGTACAAAAAGTTTGAGAAACACTGGTCTAAGCTTTAAGAAGAGAAAATCCAATTTGACTTCTTTTGGAGGGGGGGGGGGGGGGGGGGGGGGGGGGGGACATGGTGTCTGGAACGGATATCCGTCTCCCAGGATATCAGTCACCCAGGAGCGAGCTCTGAGCTCTGAACGTGTCTGCTGCCTTCTCCCAAAGCTTCAACCTCCGCCTAACCCTGACACCAACCCCACGCCCCTGCCCCCACCCCCCTTCCCTGAATGCCACGACTCCATCCTCAACGTCTGATCACAAGCCACGTTTAGTATTCACCCTACTGCGCCGCGCTGCACCGCCGACACAAATAAAACACAATACAGAATCAGCGGGAACGCGTTTGGGCTGGCAGCCAAAGAGATGCGGACGACGTGAGGCGAGGCAGACAGACAGAGGGCGGCACCCCTGTCAAGACACAGGCTCTGGTATCAGTCTTTGTGTCTGAGGTATCCAACCCGAACCCTGTCACCCCTTTGAATGCATCATTCCTTCACATGCACCCCTTTGTGCTGGCAGCCACAACTCTCAGCTTGTTCTGTTTGTGTGTGGGAGTGCGTGCGTGCGTGTATATAAATATAAATATATGTGTGCATGTGTGTATGTGTGTAGGTGTATGACTGTGTGTCTGTGTGTGTGTATGACGTTGTATGACTGTGAGTGTGTGTGTATGTGTGTGTTAGTGTGAGTGTTTATGTGTATGTTTATGTGTGTGTGTGTCTGTGTGTCTGTGTGTGTATATGCATGTGTATGTGTGTATGTGTGTGTGCTTGTGTGTGCTTGTGCGTGTGTGTGTGTGTGTGTGTGTCTGTGTGTGTATATGCATGTGTGTGTGCGTGCGTGTGTGTGTGTCGGTGTTTTCGTGGATCAATCGCAGCGCCTCCTGCTAGACGAGGCTGAGCAGCCGCAGACAGATAAGACAGGACGGAGGCCCGTGTTTGTGGATGTGTGACTGCTGCAGAGCATTGCGCGGCGACTCCGCCGGCCCGCGGCGATGTTTACACACATGCAGACTTGTTTGATGCAGACGGAGGTGTGGAGCATGATAATAATAAGACAAACATGATAATAGATTCTCAGGACTGAGTGAGGCCTACCTGGTCTAGCTCGTCTGAGATGGCGATGCCTGAGGAAGAGGACAAAGGGAGGATTTTAATGCTGCTCTGGGGAACAATTACTAGGACATGTTCCCTGTAATCCTCTGTTAGGCCCCTATCACTCTCACGGGCTGCAGAAGGCAAAACGCACTGCGCTGCCTTATTCATGAAGCCTAGAGCCAGGCAGAGTAGCGCACTGCCACTTTTTAACAGCAGAGTATCCACACCTAAACACTGATTGATGCATTTACATTTTTCTTGACTTAATTTATTCCCCAACCACAAACGAGAGAAAGAGAGCAAGAAAGCGAATGGCACAGCAATGTAAAGGCAGCGAGCAAAAGCACTTGGTCCCCATTGATATCAATGACAAATAGCCACCCCCCCAGCTGTTACAATTTGTTCTGTGTGATGGACCGTGCAGCATGTAACACAATGAGACGCAAGTGCTCAGAGTCGCAGCCGGGAAGGCGACAAAATCCTGCTGAATTACACGATAGATGTCGTTTTTCTTTCAGGGTTACCCGGTGGCATTTCTGAAAAGATTTAGGACTTTGGAGTGCTTAAGAGTAATTGATTCCACGGGGATGATCGCTCATGTAATATTCTCTTTGTGTGGGAAAATGGATGTCATGTGGAAAAAGTGATGTTTTACATGCATTAAATGTTTCTCTTACTATAAGACATTTTATTTTAGGTATCATCATAAAGATAAGCCTGAAACTTTGGAACATAACACTTATCGTCCTGATTGTTTTCAAGCAAAACGTTTCAGTGTGTTTACCTATACCACAGTGTGGTTGGAATACTTGATCCTGATTTGTCAAAAAGGTACCTTAAAAACCGCACATCACGGAGAACCGTTTGCCAGATGTTTCCTTGATAACACAAAACCAATACGCTCACAGCACAGCAGAATTCTGTTTAAATTCAGATCTAGCCGACGAAGAAACCAACAAGATGAC
>NC_079434.1:6176818-6224318 GCF_026213295.1 Gadus chalcogrammus | reverse complement strand
GAATGTATCTGAGTGAAGGCACATTGGATAAAAGTGACCCATAGGCTGAATGGTTTAATAGGGTAGATCATGGGGCTGACAGGGGACCACTGAAGCTTGGACAGTGAGGTACTTTCATCTATTTCTGTGACAAGACAGTGTCACAGTGAGAGATATCTGTAAGTGATATACTATACTAAATGTGCCAGAGAAAGTTTGCAGAGGGGGTGTTCTTAAAGTCGAGTCGAGGAAAGAGAACAGCCCAAAACTAAAATTAAAACAATACAGCAATGTCACACCATGGTTGAGATACTCACGTGATTTGGACTCTGGAGAAGGAGGGGATATACTGGACATGGCCAGGTCACTCTTAGATTTCTTGGGTTTTTTAGAATGTACCTGCCATGGCTTCTCAAAGTTCCTGCACTCCCTTCGAGTGCTTTTGCTCTCCGCTAGAAAGCAAAGGACATTAAGAATGGGAACTTTACCATTCAGGAATAGCAATGCAATGGATAAAATACTTGCAATGCAGCCTGTGCAGCTGTGCAATAAAGTTACTCTTGTACTCGTGTGTGTGCATGCAAATGTGTGTGCGTGTGTGTGTGTGTGTGTTGGTGTGGGCATATGTGTGTGTGAGTCTGCGTGCAAATATGTATATGTTTGTGTGCATGTCTTTGTGTTTGTGTGTCTGCGTGTCTATGCATGTGTGCATGCGTGTGTGTGTGTCAGTGTGCATGCGTGTATGCGTGTGTGTGTGTGTGTGTGTGTGTGTGTGTGTGTGTGTGTGTGTGTGTGTGCCGTGCACCCACCGGCCGAGCCGTCAGCCCACAGCGCTGCAGAGCCCGACAGAGTCCTCTGTAGCCTGCCAGGGCTGCCTTGCTTGGTCTGCAGGTGATCAATAAGAAAAGGGATAGGGTGGTCTGGGGTCTCAGTTATCAATTTGGTCATCAATTCCTACAGAGGCAGAACACAACAGAGAACAATCACACAGAGCTGATGACAGGCCGGCACAACGCTGCGACTTTTAATGAACACTTTGGAGCCACATTGGGTCGACAAATTCTGCTTGAATTCGGAGTGCTTAAGGAACACAAGCACAACCACGTGTGTGTGTGTGTGTGTGTGTGTGTGTGTGTGTGTGTGTGTGTGTGTGTGTGTGTGTGTGTGTGTGTGTGTGTGTGTGTGTGTGTGTGTGTGTGTGTGTGTGTGTGTGTGTGTGTGTGTGTGTGTGCATGGTTTTCTTTGCTTAACAACAGCATAATTTGTTCGTAAAGTGTTTGCTAGGAGGGCTAATCAGTGAACTATTGTGGAGGACAGTCCTGCTTGCAAAAGACATACTGTAACCAGGGGAGTATTAACCCATTCAGACCGGATCACGCATGTGTGCGTGTTTACCTTTAAGACCGGATCACGCATCAATGCGTATTTACCATTAATGCCGGCAAACGCGTCTGTGTCATTTGGAGCGGTGTCGTCTTTTCCGAGACACGTGGCCAATAATATGTACTGTGATTGGCTGAAATACTCTTTGGATGAGTGACAGAGATGATTAGGGATTTTTAACTGACTAATAAAATGCTCGAAATTAGCATACACGTGGAGAATGTTTTGGTTTGAAAATGTAAACACTGTGCGAGCGATCCGTCATGGCTGACTCAAGTGAAGGAAGCGATATTGACGAAGTCATCAATTCGGATCTTAATGAAATTAGGCAGGATGATTTTAATGAATTAAATGATATCCCAGATGATGTAGATGTACCAGCCGATCGCGTAGTTAGAGAGCAGTGGATCCAAGCGATGTTTCGAGAGGAAGAGGGGGAAATGCGCGAGTTCGTTGGCTTCCAAGAAGAATGGAAAACAAACAACTTCCACTCACGTGAGAAGATCCCGTATAATCGCAAACCAGGTGCCAAGATAGAAATTCCAGATGTTGTTACACCAATACAGGTATTCTCCCGTATTTTCACGGAAGAGTTGTGGATGCGACTTGTAACGGAAACAAATCTGTATGCGGATCAAACACGGAGCGCAACTCCATCAAACAGCAAGTGGGTACCCGTCACAGTTAAAGAAATGAAGACCTTCGTAGGACTGTGTCTTGCCATGGGCATCCTAAGACTGCCCTCACGTAGAGATTTCTGGCGTCAGAAAAAGTGGCTTTTTCGAACGACCATCCCCCAAGCCATTTCAAGAGACAGATTCGACATCATCTGGAGGTAGGCTCGTAAATTGATATCAATGACAAGAATATTTTTTTTTATACTGATTGTGGAGATGACTAGCCAACTAGCTTTTTGTAATGATGATGGGAATGTCACATGATATGATTGCAACGATGATTGCAACGGTAATAATGATTTGTTGCTGATACTAATGCCAATAAATAAATGTCTAAAGGTGATGATTGATAATTGATGATTATGGATAGCAACAATAAAAATGTAATATAATGCAATAGACAATGCTAGCTTATGATGGATGACATTAATAATTATGTCTGATGATAGATAATAATACATAAAACATACATAAATACAAATGAAAATAATACCTCATGATGGATGACAGTAATAATTATGATGTTTGAACTGATAAAGTGTAATTATACAAACACATGACAATGAAAGCTCATGATGATAATAATGTGTAATTCACTGTCCGACTTGCTATGTGTATTTTCAGGTATCTCCACTTGCAAGACAACAAAAGCAATGATGTGAAGCAGTCCGACAAGCTTTGGAAAGTCAGATGGTACCTCGACTACCTGAAAGATCGATTCCAGGAATTGTATGAGGTGGATGGGTTCGTGAGTGTCGACGAAAGCATGGTGAAATTCAAGGGGAGACTCGCTTTCCGACAATATCTTCCTCTGAAACCTACCAAGTGGGGCATCAAGGTGTGGGTGATGGCTGAGAGCTCCACTGGGTATGTTTCAAACTTCCAAGTCTACACCGGACGTGAGGGAGGGAGTAGTGAAAAGGGCCTTGCACACCGCATAGTAATGGATCTGGCTGGACCATACTTCGGGTCCCAACTCTCCATTTTTATGGATAACTTTTACTCTGGGGTGCCGCTTTTTGAAGAGTTGAAGGCTCATGGTCTGAATGCGTGTGGCACTGTTCGATCCAACAGAAAGGGAATCCCCCCAAAACCGCCTGCCATGGAGAAGCATCGGTACCAAGTGTATCAGAAGGATGACCTGACCTTCTGTGCTTGGCAGGACACAAAGGTTGTTTTGGTCCTGTCAAACTACCATGAGCCCATGGCAGAAGGGTCTGTCAGGAGAAGACGGGGAGAAGATATCCAGAGAGAGGTCAGAGTGCCAGCGTGCGTCTCTGATTATCAGAAGCACATGAAGGGGGTCGATCTACTGGATCAGATGGTAAGCTACTATCAGTTCCAGCACCGGTCCAAGAAATGGTGGCGGAGGCTTTTTTTCTTTTTCCTATCAGTCAGCTGCTACAATTCTTTTATTGCTGCAAGGAGTGCTGGAGCCTACAAGGGTTGCTACAAAGAGTGGCAGGAGGACCTTGCACAGGAACTTGTCACCCCTGTGACAGCAAAGAGTGCTCCTCAGTGCGCTGCAGCACCTGTGACAGCCTCAGCCGAGCACGACTGTGAAAAGATCTTTGAGAAGAGGAAGATCTGCAGGGAATGTTCACTGTCTAAGAGTGGCACTGAGGCCCGTCCTGGTGCAACAGTGTATGGCTGCAGACAGTGCAATGTGCCACTGCACATTGAGTGCTTTGGAAAGCATTGCCGCAGCACTCGAAAGTAAATGTATGAGTTGTGTTTAGACTTGACTGTACCGTTCTGTTCATCTGTACACTCACGAAGTTCTGATTATATGGTTTCTGAAATGATTAGGTAAAGATTCAAGAAGAAGTAACCCTCTGTTTTGTTTTGTTCCATGTTCTGTGTTTCAGTGTCTATCACTTGTCACTTTGGTTCCTTAAAAGGATTAAATAAAATCTGATCTGTATTGATTTTCAAAATGTTTTTGATGTTTATTGATTTTTTAAAAATATGCAGTTGAAGTTTATGGCCAAGCAAGTCATTCAAGCTGACAGCCAAAGAATTAATCTCTCAATTGCCTTTTACCTCATGTTTTTATCTGCTATAGAGCCTGAGAAATTAAGGTTTTAGTAGGCGTTGACAAATTTTGAATATTGTTCTGAAAACCCTCAGGTTTTGAGAGGGGGTTTACAGAAAAGTTCTTAGGCATAAAAAGGCCTTTTTTAGCAGGCGTTTTAGGCTTAAATGGGTTAAGGAAGGCTTTGAGAGACACGGCAGCATAGTTAACTACTGGAGCAGAGGAAACACTTCACCACCCAACACAACCCAGCCCCATTCCTTCTGTTATTGGACAGCGAGTCCAATCAGGCTGGATAAGGTGAAAGTGTCAGTTTCCATGCAAACGTTAGAGAGTGACCTAACCCAAAAACATTGATTCCACCAATAGGAGACGCTGGAACCAGTGTTGTCAGGGGTGTCTAACAACACTGCAACATTGGTGCTCTGAGCTAATTGTATTTATTTATTTATTTGCAGCTCTGCTGCAGTCGTTGCAGCACTGCAGTGTAATACTAAAACTTACTATTTTCCCATTTCTTCAGTTATGTAGCAGCAATTTGATCCAAATGAACAACGACAACAATGAAAATGAAAAAATATATAATACATTATTGGAAATCTGCATCTGATACATTCAATGTAAGAATGTGAGCAAAGTACAGTTCAATTCAAGAATGGAAAGGAGAAACAAGGACTTTTCCGACCTCGTCACCACAAACATTTGTGAAAGCAATCCAAACCAACACATGTCCTTACTGAGCAGGTAGGGGTGAGGTGTCAGACAGACAGAGCTGATGTAGGAGGTTCAAACCCAGACCATTTAATCCGGGACATCATTGTAAATGGACTGCATTTATAAAGCGCTTTATAATATCGACATTCACCCATACATGCACACATCAACGACGGAGTCAACCATGCAAGGCGACAGCCGGCGTGTTAGTAGCGGTCAGGGTGAGGCCCCTCGCTCAGGAACACCCTCGACACTCAGAGAGGAGGAGCCGGGGATCGAACTAGCAACCGCGCGTCTACCAGCCAACCCGCTCTACCTCCTGAGCTCCTGCCGCACCACTCGGACAAGGCGTTGCTCTCCCATGCAGTACCCCCAGCCCCACGGCTGTGAGTGGGGACCACCGTGCAGCCTACACAGCCACGGCGGTGCTCGGTTGTCCCCGTAAGAAGAGGGTCTCCCCCCCCCCCGCGGCACAACAACGCACTCCCTGACAACGGCGGGGGGTTGCGGGCGGCAATGGCGGCAGCACACACACACACACACACACACACACACACACACACACACACACACACACACACACACGGCTCTTAATTAGGACCCACTAACGACGCTGAGATGCAGAAAGGGTAATTACTCCTTAGTTGCTCCACTGGGCAATTAGGCTAACCTGGCAACGGAAGGTCTATAAACGGCGCTTGGTTGAACATCCCCACAGTCCTCGAGACTTCCTGACACCTTTATTTTGGTGGGGCGAAAAAGAAGGAAGTGCAATTTTCTGTTGCTTTTTTCTTTTTCGTTGGCTACCTAGCCATAGCATAGATAGAGGAAAGGTCTGAGGTTGGTGTATGAGTGTAGCTAGCTACAGCTGGCATTCACAAGAGGGCAAGGAGGGGAGGATATCGGTAGTTCAGCTCGTTCCAATATATGATGATGATATATACTTTATTCATCACCGAATTCAGAACTTCCATTATATAGAGATAAAGATATATAGTATATGTAAATCGGAACAGGTATCCACAGAAACTCTTTGAATACCTAATAATCATATAAACACATACCGTATATGTGTATGTGTCTGTCTGTGTGTTTATCTGTTGGTGTTGGTTGTTCATAAGGGCGCGTGCGTGCATGTATGTGCACGTGTGCGCCCATATGCACCCAAGTGCACGTGTGCGTGTTTGGGTATCCAATTTCTCCAATGACAGGACAGTGAGGACCCGTTTAGTCCCAAACTCTTCAACCTCCACACCCAAACACCTCATGATTGATACAACAACAGGAGATTGAGGACCCATGCAGATGTCATCTCTGAGGCAAACACTCCGAAACACTTCCTCCACACCCACATGCACGGTGATGGATACGACAACAGTCCGTCCATCAGCCAGCGGGTCCACACATGGAATACAGGATCAGTTTCCTCCATGCCTCGTAACAGACTGTCAGGCGGCCAAGAGACGCCCACGTCCTCGTCAGCCTTCAAGGACTACCTCCAAGGGGACGGAGACAGTAATCATGTCTTTCACACTGCCTCCCCCCCCCCCCCCCCCCCCCCCCCTCCAGGCCATGCACCCAGCTCCGATTGAGCCTGCACCTTGGCGACCACCTCCTCACACCATGGAAGAGACGGAGAGAGATGGTGTTGTAAATGTTGCTTTTCCATGCAAGTAAAGCTTTTCCGAATTGAATTGTGCGTAAGCGTAAGGAAAGAGGTAAGAAAGGGACAGAGAGACAAACAGAGAGACACAGAGAGCAAGAGACAGGGAGAGGTTGCGATAGAGAGACAGAGAGAAGGAGCGAGAGATGGAGCAAGAGAAAGACAGCGACACAACAACAACGAGAGAAAGAGAGAGAGAGAGAGAGAGAGAGAGAGAGAGAGAGAGAGAGAGAGAGAGAGAGAGAGAGAGAGAGAGCGAAACAACCACAAAAACAACAACGACGACGACGACGACGACGACGACGACGACGACGACGACGACGACGACGACGACAGAGAGAGAGAGAGAGAGAGAGAGAGAGAGAGAGAGAGAGAGAGAGATCTTACTCTATTACACCAACCCGAAGGTTGAGTAGGGAAGACACTTGAAGTTATTGGTATTCACCACAAGTAAGAATTCATAGGGGGGACAGGTCTGTCTCTGAATCAACAACAACAACAAGACAATCGGTCCGAGAGATTGTCCTTCTATTTGAAAGACTTCGTATTGTCTCGATTTAGAAGAAGACACAAGAAGGACAATTGTGTTTTGTTATTTGCAGTGCGCCATCAGTAAAGGTTACTCATGCAAGAAGATTATTTCTGTTTGTAATAAACAGATGAGGACAACAGAAAACATAAGACATCTATTACAGCAAAAAAATCAATTACGAATAGATTAATTAAAAGAACATTATGGAAGAAGATGATTACATCATAAAAAATGTGATCCATCTCATCCATTTAGAACAAGACTAACTCATATCAGAGATTAAGCATCATACAAGCAAAGGTCCATGGAGGAAATAGCTCAGTCCACACAAACATAATGTGTGAGTGTTTGTAACTCATCAGACCCTGCATCAAGATGCAGCCATGACTTGGCAGCAGCCCATTGGTGGACACTCAACCAATCATCATCAAAAATAGTGAAAGTTTGTAAAAGAAAGCCCCCCCCAAGCCCAATATAAGCTGCACTTGCTCTCCCTTCCCCCACCAGCACTCCCATCCACCTAACCATCTACTGGCATTGAAGAGAGATGAATAATAGCTTGTCTAGATACACGCTGAGGGAATTTCTCATTTTGAGGCCCACCAGCTATTCAGTGTATGCAGATGCGAAAAGCCATCCGAAACATTCGACTATTCACGCCCGAGGAATATTCCAGAGAACAGCAGATGGTCAAAAAACAAAGCTTTGTCTGTGCATCAGCCATCACAATACCTGCCAGAAGTATAACAGCCAGAAGATGGAAAGCTGGATGGTTTCCTGCTCCATTTCGTCTCCCTCTCTCTATCCTGCTGTATGAGAGGCTAATGCCTTCTATTGATTTAGCTGCCTCTTCTCAATGAAAGAATTGATACTGTGGAGGTGATGCGAGGTGAGGCCGTGCTTCATGCAGGATGCAGGAGGATGGATTATTGGCGAAAATAACAGGGTCAGGAGGACAGAGCGAGAGAGGGAAAGAGAAAGAGAAAGAGAGAGAGAGATCATCCGACACAGCAGAAGATGAGTCGGGTAGGAGATATCGAGAAAGAGAGAGAGAGAGAGAGAGAGAGAGAGAGAGAGAGAGAGAGAGAGAGAGGAGAGAGAGAGAGAGAGAGAGAGAGAGAGAGAGAGAGAGAGAGAGAGAGAGAGAGAGAGAGAGAGAGAGACAGGGACAGGGACAGAGAGAGACAGAGAGAGAGACAGAGAGAGAGACAGAGAAATGGCAAGAGAAAGGGATAGATAGAGAGAGATGGAGAGAGAGAGAGGGATGGAAATAGAAGGAAAGGGATAGGGGAGGGAGGGAGGGAGAGAGAGAGAGAGAGAGAGTGAGAAGGGGGCGCGGGGGGATGTAGGCTTGGGTGAGGTCCAGACCTTGAATCAGGCGGCACATGAGAGGAGGGGATGCTCTTTGTCGACATTCAGATCCTGAGCAAACACAACCTCTACTCATGAAGTGGAACACACACACACAGCCACACACAGAGCCACACACACACACACACACACACACACACACTAATTACAATCCCTGTTCAACATCACTGTTTGTTCCTGCAGACATCTATGGTGCATTGGTTACATTCGCTGTGCTGTACAGGAGGGGATCTCTAACATTCACCATAGAGGGTAGCGGAGAGTACCGCTGACGGTAGAGCTGAACTCACCTCACATGAGTGTTGATGTTTCCTCAGCATTGGCTGGGACACACACACACACACACACACACACACACACACACACACACACACACACACACACACACACACACACACACACACACACACACACACACACACACACACACACACACACACACACACACACACACACACACACACACACACACACACACACACACACGTCGCTGTCCATAACACCAGAAATGCTATGGAACATTTCCTTAAGTAAAACACACGGGGCGTTTTAATGAGCTATGCTATGGAGCTAAACATAGGATTGAAATTGATATGTTGGGGAAAACAAAGCACCTCCTCCATACATGAACGCCGAGGTGTTTCCTTTAGGGGGAAAACGAACGCCTTCTGTTAAGTACGAAGGCGTGTTCCTCGGCTCATGAGCGTGACTATCAATTACATGCTGCAGTCGCCCCGCAGAGTGGCGCGTCAGGACATGAGTACTCCATTAGTGTCCACAGACACTGCAGTCTCACCGCCACGCCCCTTCCTGTGCGCACTACTGCTGCAATTACCACCCACTCCACACGCACACACGGACACACACGCAAAGGCATGCGCAGAGGCAGATATTCATGAACACGAACACACACGCACATGCAAAAGCATTCATACCCACGTGGCCGACGTACGCACATGCTCTCACACACACACACACATGCACATAGTCATGAACGCACATAAGTAAGCACACACACACACACCTAGGCACAAGCAGTCACACACACTAAGTATACATAAGCCCTCTCACACTCGCAGGCACACACACAGAAGCACACCCATTGTAGCAAACACACAGAAGCACAAACACAGACACGAACGCAAGCACTCACAGGAGCAGAAACATGTAAACCATGCATGAACAAGGTCAAACACGCACACACACACACACACACACACACACACACACACACACACACACACACACACACACACACACACACACACACACACACACACACACACACACACACACACACACACACACACACACACACACATAAGCATACACAAACAAGCACACATGCCCATACCCACAAGAACCCACACACACAGGCACACATTGGTGTGTGTGTGTCTCCTCCTCCTCGCTGACCCCTGAGCCGGTCTGCTCCCCTCGTCTCTCCAGGGTCCCCCAGGAGGAGGGGGGGGGGCCCGGCTTGGCAGGAGAAGGCCGGGGGTCCACTGACCATCTCTCACTAATCACTCCACCTTTAAAGATGTCTTTAAAAAACTAAAGGTGTGCCGGGTTGACCAGCGCCAAATACATTGTGCGTGTTTAGTGTCCGGTCTCAACGGTGAGACGTTGAGGCCCGTTAACTGTGGGTCGTCACACTCGGTGCGGTCGTTAGCCAGCTTAAGAAGCGTGTAAAAAGGACGTGTAAGAATAGTAAATGAGACATAGAAACCCTGTCTTTCTTTTTAAGACCAAGAGCTCAACGGCTCCTTCACGATGCACCACATCACGTCGTAAGGGGTGCGTTTAATTGTTGACAAATCCTCAGACGCTGTTCGTCTTACACCACTCTCTGGCACCTCAGCAGGAGGCAGCTGTTTTCGATTTTCACACCAGTTGTCTTTATCAATTACGGAGTGGAAACACCCCTGAAATGGATTTCAATGGCGTGTGGCTTGCCTCCGCGGCTTCTGTATTCGCTTACTCCGAAGAGCTCCTTGATTGAAAACAAAATGAAGACTTGAGGGGCTGGAAACCGGGGGAATATTTCAAAGTGCGGCGTGTGTATAATAGAGGAGCGAGCTCTGGGTAGCTACCCAAGACGTATCTGTCGTTTAGCAGCGGTGCAAAGCTTTTGATTAGCGGGGAATGTGACGGATCTGCGTGCGCCCCTCTGTGTGGTAATCCCAGCAGCATCGTAGCCCGACACCAGATCCCCCTAACATCGCTTTGAAACGATCAAACAATGCTATTTAAGATAAGGACTCACTTTATCTGAAAGCGACGCAACAGGGAATATGAGATACATATCGTTAAGGCGCTAGGAGGCATTGTGGGTGGTCGTGGACACCAGGGATTGAACCCAGTCTCTGCTACGATTCACTATGCTGTCGTGTTTGGGGACATGATACATGTGTATGCATTTATCCTACAGTATATGAGTCTGAACGTAATGCACTGGTTCAATGACGCGGAGGCGAGACCAAAAGCACAATTGAGGCCAAGGCTGGATAAGAAAGTTGTATTCTATTCTATTCTATTGTCTCAGATCAACAGTGATCAACATGTAACGATGGAAGGAAGTACACCGGTACACATCTGTACAGTACTGTCGTCAGGTGTAGCAAGGAAAGACTCAACTCATTCGTAACTTTGCATTAATTCAATGCAGGTGGAGGACTTCAGCATTCAGTGAGGTATCTGTGTACCGACAACTTTCCATTATTATTGAAGGAACGGGGAAACGATTCATAAATTAGAAATCATAAGTAATTGGGTGTGATGGGACCAGACAGACAAAATATCTGTCTATAGACAGACATATATGTCTGTCTATAGACAGACATATCTACATCTGTCAATCACAAAGAGCTAGGGGGACCATCACACACACATACACGCACATACACATACACACACGCACACTGAGATAACATAATTACAATGACAGGCATATGCAGCTCGATTTCCCTGCCTCCAATAAATTACGAGGAAAAGGGAGTGGGCGATTGTGTGGGTGTGTGTGTACATCAATGAGTGTGTGTGTAGCTAAGTGTTTGTGTGTTTTTGTGTATATGTGTCTAGCTAAGTAAGTGAGTTTGTGCGCGTGCGTGCGTGTGTGTGTGCTTTTATGTGTATGCATAAGTGAGTGAGTGAGTGAGTGAGTGAGTGTGTGCGCGTGTGCTTGTTTGTGTTCGTGTGTGTGTGTGTGTGTTTCAGTGTGTGCATAGCAGCATGTGTGTGTGTGTGTGTGTGTACACACCCATGCATCGCCGTGTGTAGGAGCGTGCATCTTACATGCGTGTATTCTGCCTGACTGAGCGACCCGCCGATGACTGAGAGAACTGCGTCCCGCAGGTCGGACAGGGAGTCGTCGAATCACTTGATCCGGCTGAGGCTGGATAATGCCGGGCCCGCTTTCCCAGGGGAACGCCGTGTCCGGGACCTCCACCACAGGGTCTACGTGGCAATTATTTCCACTTCGCAGGGGGAAGAATCAGCAGTCGTAGTGGGCAGGGTGGTGTAGGGGTGTAGGTTGCTCGACTCAGAGTGGAAACGTTCCTGAGTTTGGACCCCGATGTTTGCAGGCTACCTGTACTGACCTGTGCTGTCGGTATCCTCGGGCAAGATGCTAACCGGCTAACCCCCTTCCTGCTCATTCATGACTCGATCTGCGTTCACTGGTTTGGCTGACACTGTCTGATGAACGACAGTAGAAAACATGAGTCAGGACGCTATTTCGGTATGAAGAGGAGGACTTCAAAATGACGTGGGTGGACGGTCACACAAGGTGCCGCCACAAGCTACCGTTTAACCCACACTGTACGCCGTGAAACATTTTACAAAGCGTAAAAGCTTCAGCATCACGCAGCATCCAACCCTAACTTCAGATGCAGTAGAGGCTGAAACTGTGTTTTTGTAAGCGAAAACGGCTTGATTGTAAATCCTCCCTGGGCGTCATCGGTGCGCTACAAACAAGCGGTTCACAACGCAGTAACACAAGCAGGTGGTGATTAAAGACTCGACGCCTGTGAATGAATGGGGCCCCTGATGAAGACCCCTGAGGAACCAGCCAAGGCAGCAGCCTGCAACGGGACTCTGAGAGGGGCTATCAAAGCAGCGCTGGCGCCGCTGATGAAACCCAACAACGTTTCCGACATTAAGAGATCAATTGGGGAGGTTTTCTTCTGTTCCGACGTTGTGCATAGCGGGGTTCAATGCACCGAGGGATGGTCTCTGGCCTACATAGGAACCGCTGATTGACAGATCCCAGCGAGGAGCGCTGCGAGATAAGGGGTTTGAACCGGTGGAGAGGTGGCGACAGCGTGAAGCTATTAGGGCCCTGGGTCTGTTACACAGACGTCTAAACCTGAGGAAGTCTCGGGAACGAGGCTGCAGCGTTGCTTCCAGTAGATTAGAAGGAGAAAAATTATATAGCCTATGTAATTTCTTTGATATACAATTAAATACTGATTTATCTGTTGATATTTATCCTATTAAATAAAAGGACCGCATTAAAATATGAGACAATAGCCCTTACAAAACGATTCCCTCATAAAGGACTATATGAGGGAATATATAACTCAAAGCTTTGGTAAACTTAATAACTTCAATGGGAATCACTGTAAAATAGTTAATAGCCCAAATAAAAGTAAACGGCATGAATGATGTCCAATACTCATGTTTGCTCCTAGTGTCATATATTCAGCCAAAAAAAAAAAGATAACATAATATAAATAGAACTGAATACAGAGCACAATGACTTCAATTATTGTGACAGGCCATTCCACAACGATACGGCTTCAGCGGTCTGTGTGAGACCACCATGTCATTAGCCGGGGTGAGGAGTAATCATTTCTGAGGGAAAACATTTGCGGTGTCTCATCACAGTAAGTAAATGAGTGCTCTTCGTGTAACACCACACACACCCCCCCCCCCCCGCTGTGCCGCTCCACTGATGTGGCAGCTGTGTTGCGGTGCCGGGACCAAAGTGCGATTGCTCGCTCTAAGCGACCGCAGGGCAGGGGAGAGTATCACACCAAGACAGCCGTGCAAACCGAGGTGCAAGGTTCAGCTGGTTGGCTCATGGCCTCTAATCGCAGGTAAAGCGTTCCGAACACAACGGAATATTGACCGGATCATTGAACTTCATTGGGAGGCTTCCCCCTGAAGACCACCAGCTAGCTAATCGCATCCTCAATCAATCAAACAATCAATATCCCTCCTGCCTTTAAGTCCCTCCCTAATAGCCTGTCAAGCATGAGTCAATAAAGAAGCAGGAATTCCTTTTCACTCCTTCAGAGGTACTTTGCTGCTCTCTCACAGCCGATCCTGTTGTCTATTGAACGCACCCACAGCATGTGTATCATGTCAGTGCGTCCATCGTCACACACAAACAGAGGGGTGATAGATGTCTCTCTTATGCTGGATTTCTATTGTGTCCCTTATGAGGGTTTTACGATTTATTGGTCATTTAGAAGACGCTTTGATGCAAAGCAAAGTTCTGTGGCAGTGACATACGATATAAGATGGAAATAAAGGAACAACCAGTGCACACATGTGCTGCCCGCCCCATCCTGTGGTGATGCAATCCAATGTGCAGCATCTATAGACCAGCAGCGCCACTGCACTGTCTTGTCCAGCGTGTGTGTAGCACCACATGGTGGAATGCTTCCTAGCTTGGACTCTCTGAATTCTGAGAAATTCCACAAAACACCATCTATGCGGCCCCGGAAAAAAGAAAGTACAATATGTAAATGAGGTATTTTGACCTCTCTCATCACCTCAACCATGTGACGCTATCTTGGCTGAGATAGTATGTTCACGTTGCTTTATCCCTTTTAGGATTCATCGGCACCAGCCTCGCAGCCACGCCGGCCTCTAGGGAGGGACGGCGACACCCGTGGGACATTTCATATGCACTCAGTGCCACCACTTCCGTCCTGCACAGAGAAACCAGAAGCCAGCCTGCCTGCAAGACACTCGCAGCCGACGGCACACAGCAGACATTGCAGAGAAACCGCCCAACGGTATATTGGAGCATTTCAAATACAGATGGAACACATCTACGTCTGTTTGGTTGACCTGCTCTGCGGGAGATATTGCCTATATTGTGTATGTTTGATTGCTTTTTGGTGACATACTATGTGTGTTCACTTTTAGCCACAGCGGTATATCGCCACGTCATGTGTGCAAACTAGCCTCCCCTAGATGAAGGTTGCTACGCTCATCATTGTCCCATGCTTGTGTCAGTGAACAAACACTTTAGAGTAAATAGAATCTCTGATCTCGGGGTAACTCTCACTCGCCAGTTCTTTAGAGAAGGTTAGAGATGGAAAAGCGGGCGGGAAACAAGAAAATGTGTTGAACAAGAGGAATAAGACTTTGGAATAGTATGTATATATATCTAAGGGTTGACAAAAGAAAGAAAAACCTACGATCAGAATCACGTGGAGGTTGAAAGGCGGAGAATTCTCAACCTCCACCTAAATCTGTTTTTTTCTGTGTTTTACGAAGGCACTGTAGACCTCATAATCATCACATCATAGTACACACACAGCCTAGCCGGTACATTACTCTGCACATATTCCCTGTCGTCCCACGCTCAGCTCTACAGAGGTAGCTGTCCACGGTGCTGAAACAGCAGCCACATTCTGGAGATGAAGGATATTATGTTTGGGCTGTGTGCGTGTGTGTAGCCTACTTACGTGTGTGTGTGTGTGTGTGTGTGTGTGTGTGTGTGTGTGTGTGTGTGTGTGTGTGTGTGTGTGTGTGTGTGTGTGTGTGTGTGTGTGTGTGTGTGTGTGTGTGTGTGTGTGTGTGTGGGGGGGGGTATGTGTCTTTCTGGCTGTCTTTTGCATCTGTGACACAGTGATATGTAAATGTACGCAGTAGGCATCAAAAAGTGCTGATGTGTAATTTTGGTTTGGCACACACACACACACACAAATATAAACAGGCACACAGACAGTTATAATGGTTATGCAACTAAGAGGCATCTATGTAGAAACAACTGAGTAATCCAGTCATAGCTTCATGCATGGTCTAATTATGGGTGTATTTTGGTCATTCTTCTAGCGGAACAGATCAGTCACGCCCTCCTCCTAAAGAGGACTGCTTTAAAGCCATGCTGAGAAGACAAGGTGATTACAACGGCTCTCTTACACCAAGCAACCAGCCACCCTGCTGGGATGCTTTCTGCATCTACCGATACAAAAGACGAGTATGTCCCTAGCCAATACCCTATCCAAGCTTTTTCTAAATGAAATGAAGCAGAATAGTACTGAAAGCGGTGCAGAGGTAATACGAGATGCAAAACTTGTTGTGGACTAAAAGACTGCTCGTTAAGTCAGACAACACCAATATAACGAGGTGATGAAATCATGGCAAATGTTGGCTCGATGCTATATCGGTTAGTAGGTGCAAAAATTATGTTTTGCCCTCAATCTACCTCAGATATGGCTCAACATCGCGTCTAGCAAACCAATATGAAATGAACTTTACTGCGGTTTCCTCCTGTAGCAGCCTAGTGGGACGTTTTCAGAGAGGTAGCATGTCACCAAGCAGTCCTTTCGCTCGAATAACTAAAGGAGAAACACCCTTTACGATCATCTCTTTTAGTTGTACACGCTGGTAGTTTTATTCGATTGTAAAAAATAAAATAAAAAACCAATCCCTTCGCGAGTGAGGCTCCTATAAGGTGACCGGGTAAATGATGAGGCAAAACTCAAGATTAAAGCAGATACAACCCAAGTGTGCACCACCCCAACGCCCTTTACCAACCACCTACTCTACAACACCCCTGGTAACAACCTAAGACAACCTACTGCGCTCACCTCAAACAAGGGTCCGATCTTATTGCTCTCCAGATACGACTGAATCCTTGACTGTTGTGGAGACGCCATGAAGACACACACGCTGTGCCTTGCGGGAAGCTTGCACGAAATTCAATTACTTCTCCTTTGGTCGGACGGTCCAGTCATCCGTGGCTCACCCCCTGCACACATACAGTCTACTAGCAGGCGAGAGGTTCACTGACTAGGCTCTCTCCCCTCCGAAGCCCGGTAGTGTACACCTCATGTCAGGGAATGATTGCAGATCGTCCTGTTCATTGGCTGCAAGTGCGATCCCCGCTACCGCCCCATCACATATATTACATGCAGCCTATTGGGGTCCCGAGTGAAGGCGACTAGGGGGGCACTTCTCCACAGTCCACACTACCCACTGAGTGTAGAATAAAACAAGGCTGGACTTAGAGATTTGGTTTGCATGGTTGGTCCACCTCCTGGGCTGTGACACTGCGCTCCTCCTCATTACATTACATGCATGCAATAATGTGCGTTCATTGTACAGGCTTAAGGTTTAAGTAAATATGTAGTCTTATTTACAAATAAAAGACAAACTAAATCACAATAAATGAAAAGAAGATAATGTATAGTGTATAGTGGATCTAAACCGATCTAAATCTATTTGACTTTACTTTGTCATTATTTAATCTGTAAACATAGCATTGCTGTTTTGAGAAACATTATTGTTTCAGCTTTTTAATACGACTTGTTTGCATAGTAAACTACTTTCCATTCTACAACAATGCAGCCAAATGCTAGGTTGATAAGTATCCAAAATAAAAAAACAAACATCAAAATGATATCCTGAGTAATGCCAATACAAAAGAACAGAATATACTCCATAGCTCAAAACAGCCATTAATCTATGACGTGTTAATACTGATGAACAATGAAAAAATATCTTTGTGTCAGGTTACTATCACACATCAATTTGCAGTGGAATAAACTGATTTATGAAATCTAAACAATGCGTTCAACAATATAGTGGCTCCGTCCTCAGCAGAAAAACTTTTTTTCTTTCTGTCATTTTTTTAACGGAACATCAATATTTACAGGTTTATCAACAACACAAGATCATATAAAAACGGTACACAATTCAATCCACTAAGTTCTTCTACAGTCGAACCAGTGAAGCGATGATGTGTCAGAGGAAAGGCGAATAAATGGAATGGCTAACTAGAAACATGTCAGATTGTAATCCAATAATGTCCTCTCAACAGATATGACTTCACTTTATATGTAAATAAAAATCATTATTGTGAAAGGAAAATATTGCCCTGTAGGAAACAACAAGATCATTTTAAGCTTGCTACGTGACAACGGCATTGATTGATTCCTTCAAATCTAACTTAGTTTGCAATTTTAAGGCACAAATGTTTTGTTTTGGTTTTATATATTTAATTTAGATGCTTTTTCGCTGAATAAAAAATGCACACTTATTCGGTACAATAGCAAGAAAAAAATATATAGTATTAATTTGACTATGTACTGCTTTAAAATTATATTTACATATATTCGTCCATGGGTTGAACATTACAAAGGAAAAACCTGGATCTAATGGCAGGTCAACAAGAGAGAGTTAGCCTTCAGTCGTGTCATTCCTTCATGGGCAGGTAGAGGACTCTCTGGAGCGGTTTGACCTCCACAGCCATAGGAAGACACTTTATAGAGCCCAAGTGCATTATGGGTCGCTGTCCGCGGGTGGAGGCTGGCACAGTTTGTACAATCTAAGGGAGAAAGAAAAAGAGAGGTTAATCACTAGGAAGCTCAACACAATGTGGTTCATCGTGCATCCTCAGCCCTTTGGGTGCACCCTGGAGGTCAGGTCGGTGTCACTACCTCCTCCTCCAACAAGCCTTTAGCTACATTTACTTGATTTCCTGTATTCTGGTTTCTAGTTTCCGGTTCCTGTATTCAACATTTATTGGGACAGTAAGGTTCTTTTTAAATAAAAAAATCACAAGCACACACAAATATGTTTTCTTTGTCCTGCGTCATTGCAGAAGAAAAAACAAACTGAAATTGTGCACAACCCGGGGTCCGCCATCAAGGGCACCGGGTCCTTGACTTAAGAATAAATGAAACGTTCCTCGCTGCACTACATCACTTCCTGTCAGCCTGGTTCAGCCCCCTGCCCCCACCTCAACCTCAACCCACCCCCTGTGTCCATCAAATATCACGCTTCCAGGAAAAACATGTGTTTCTAAGAAAAATCTCAGAGGACCATAGAAATAAATCTCCTCAGCTGCCCAGCGTGAGACTGAGTATGTCTTTTGTCAACAGAAATCACGACATAGGTTTCATCTGCCAGTTAAGGGCTACAAAGGAACAGTAACACGTGGGCCGTCCACACATCACAGCATGTTTCAGCCTGTGTATGTGTGTGTGCTTTCAGGGTTCTCCACAGCAACATAGATGCAGAGACTGACTGAGTACGTGCTGCTTTTCAACAACACCGTTTCCCCACTCAAACAGATTTGCATATCAAATGCAACTTTAGATGCGTCGATGAATCCTTGGTGCTTTCCGTCTACCGGCATCAGGCAACATTCCTCAGAGCTGTACTCTGAGTGATTTTGCAAGCTCTTCATATGAACACAAAGTCCTGATGTGCATGCCAAACAAAATAAGTTTTCAGTCGTGTTGATCACTTATATTTCCCAAAATTCTATATATATTTATATATATATACATTATGTTTCTGCAGGCGGTTTTTCTGAAGCTCCTTTTACATAAAAGCACTGCAACCCTAAACTTATTTAGACCTGTCCCAGACAAGACAGGTCTCACGTCTGTATGTGAGAACGCAAAGGTACGCATCAGTTGTACCGAACCTTAAACAGATTTTTGATGACCTTAATGTTTCTACCGCAATATATACATAGGTCAAATCACACTTGGCATTATAATCAAACATAGTAGTCTCATTATCCTTGTCTATGATTTATGGAATAACGACACATGTCGGTTTTCAGCAAACCCCAAACTCCTCGAGTTTGAAGATGAAAACGAGAACGAGGGCTGGCAGTTCCTGAGAAGCGGTAGGTCCCTCCATACGTTCAGGCGGCGTAAATCACCACAGATACATCTAATGAGAGTGGCCGTGCGCTCCCTAGCTCGGACCGCTGCGTCCCAACACTTATCATGGCCCCCAAATGAATGTCTTTGTCAATCTCGCTAAAAGGTATGCAGCAGCTGAATGTCATGCAGGAGCCCCGCCGGACCCCATCCGAGGAACCGAGGAGGAGATACCGTCTTTCTTTAGCTTAGCATAGTGTTGCTTAACATTAGCTTAGCCTGCACAAGCTCTGTGCTTTCCCACATACACAAACAAGCACAAATTTGCTTAAAAAAAGTCTGAATTTGTGTCGATTTCTTAGCAGCAGTGAAGGCTCCAGTGGGCATCAAACCCATATCCTTGCCTGTTTGCTGCCATTGCCATGCTACTCCTTAATTAGCCATCGAGACTGACCATATCATCGTAGGTCAGTTATTGTCAGAATATTTGATAAGGTACTTTAAAGTTAATCACTAGTATACATATATATTATATATATATATATATACATATATATATATATATAAATATATATATATATAGTACCATACGGTTCAAAACAACCACAAACTCACACAAACACATTGTGTTGACATGAGGACATTCTGGGGTTACCTTGGCACCGTGGACGGGGTCCGGTCTCTCACTCCCAGATTCTTGGCAGAATTCTGAACCCTTGCCCCCTGGAAGAAGAAAATAAAAGAGATGAACATTGAAGGAATCCTTTGTGAACCCAGAAGGACAAAATTGACATCAACAGAAGCTGTAGATAGCAGCAAAGACATTGTGTCCATCATTTCCAGAGACGTCCCCACAAAGGCCAGGGCCCCACAAAGGAAGGTCCCCACAAAGCACCTTATACTAGAATAGAAATAGAATAGAATAGAAAGCCTTTTATTGTCATTGCACGAGTGAAGTACAACGAAATTTTTAGTAAGCTTTCCCAATTGGTGCATTCGAGAAAATAAATAATATATAAATAGAACAAGAACAACAGTATACCAAATAGAAATGTAAATAATGTAAAATAAATAATAAAGTAAAATAAAGTGAAGTACAATACAGCAGTGGGAGGTTAGGGGGGGGTCAGTCAGTCGGGGGTCAGTGCATGTGTGTGTTCAGGGTGGATACAGCTTTAGGGAAGAAGCTGTCTCTGAACCGTGAAGACCTGGTTCTGATGGACCTATAGCGCCTGCCAGAGGGCATCAGGTCAAACAGGTGAAAGCCAGGGTGGGAGCTGTCCTTTATGATTCTCTCCGCTCTGCTTAGGCAGCGGGAGATGTATATGTCCTTCAGGGAGGGGAGGGGGCAGCCAGTGATCCTCTGTGCGGTGTTTACCACTCCCTGGAGTTTCTTCCGCTCTGCCTCAGTGCACTGTGAAAACCACACTGAGATACAGAACGTCAGAAGACTCTCGATGGTGGAGCGGTAGAAGGTCACCAGCAGCTTCTCTCCCACGTTGTTCCTCCTGAGCACCCTGAGGAAGTGAAGCCGCTGCTGAGCCTTCTTGACGACCACCGCCGTGTTGGCAGTCCAGGAGAGGCCAGCAGAGATCATGGTGCCCAGGAAGCGGAAGGTGTGGACTCTCTCTACACAGTCACCGTTGATGTAGAGGGAAGCCGGGTCTGCTCTGCTTTTCCTGAAGTCCAGGATGATCTCCTTAGTTTTTGCGATGTTCAATGCCAGGTTGTTGTCTGAACACCACGATGTTAACTTCAGGATCTCATCCCTGTAGGCAGACTCGTCTCCCTCTGAGATCAGTCCAACCACCGTTGTGTCGTCCGCGAACTTCACTATGGTGTTGCTGAGGTGGGTGGGACTGCAGTCGAAGGTGTACAGAGAGTAGAGGAGTGGGCTCAGCACACACCCCTGTGGAGAGCCTGTGCTGAGGGTGCGGGTGGAGGAGAAGTGGGGACCGAGTTTCACCTTCTGGGGTCGATTTGTGAGGAAGTCACTAATCCAGGAACAGGTGAGCGGGTCGAGACCCAGAGCTGACAGTTTGCAGACCAGGATAGCCGGGATGATGGTGTTGAAGGCTGAGCTGTAGTCAATGAAGAGCATCCTGATGTAGCTCTCCCGGTGTTCCAGGTGACTCAGCACAGCATGAAGGGCTATGGCAATGGCGTCCTCGGTGGATCTGTTCGCTCTGTAAGCGAACTGGTGAGGATCTAAGGTGGGGGGAAGGAAGGCTTTTATGTGGTGTAGGACCAGCCGCTCGAAGCACTTCATAATGATGGGTGTGAGTGCTACTGGGCGGTAGTCATTTAGAGTGACCGGTGCCGATTTCTTGGGTACGGGGATGATGGTGGAGGACTTCAGACAGGCTGGGATGATGGCCTGTGTCAGGGAGAGGTTGAAAATTGTTGTGAAGACCTGTGAGAGCTGGTCAGCACAGCCCTTGAGGACCTTCCCAGGAAGTCCGTCTGGTCCGGCAGCTTTCCTGGGGTTGACTCCACTAAGCACACGTCTCACATCCTGCACCTGTACAGTCAGTGAGTGGGTGCTGTGAGCTGGTGGGGGCTGGGGTGGTGATGAAGCTGAGGTCTGTGATGTCCTTGATGTCTCGAAGCGGGCAAAGAAGAAGTTCAGTTCTTCTGCCAGCGAGATACTTGAGTTCACAGTTGTGGTGTTGTGTCCCCTGTAGTTTGTCAACTGTTGAATGCCTTGCCACACCTGCCGTGGGTTGTTTTCAGAGAGGTGGTCCTCTATTTTCCTCCTGTAGTCCGCCTTTGCCTTCTTAATTCCCCTCCTCAGGTCGGCTCTAGCAGCGCTGTACTGCTCTCTGTCTCCAGACCTGAAGGCGGCGTTGCGGACCTTGAGGAGCGTCCGGACCTGGCTGGTCATCCAGGGCTTCTGATTGGGGAACACACGAATGTGTTTGTCCACTGTGACGTTTCCCACGCAGTACTTGATGTAGGAAAGTACAGATTCTGTGTGGACAGCCAGGTCCTGGTGTTTAAAAACATCCCACTCGGTGTGTAGTACTCAGAGTGTCTATTGTATAGACTGTATAGAAAACTGGCATGGAGGATTGGGAAACTTTTAGTTATATCAAACATCTGCAAAAATATATTCCTACCTGATAATCGCTTTGACGCGATTGATGATATGCTAACGTTACCGAGGAGTTTGTGGAGGTTAGGCATTGCTTAGCGAGTACTGCTGGAATCAACACCTTTGCTTTAAAATAACATTTTGCACGGTGTGGAATTCAAAACTACGCAATCCACAGATTTTGGAGATCCCAAGGGGGTGGGAGATGAACAGCATTGCAGGTGTTATGGGCTGTCTTGTGGTTAAGGTTGAAATCCCACTACCTAAGCTATAACTTCTGCTTACCGTGGTTTCTATTTTAGGTTCTCTTGTGACGTTAGTGTGTGTGTGTGTGTGTGTGTGTGTGTGTGTGTGTGTGTGTGTGTGTGTGTGTGTGTGTGTGTGTGTGTGTGTGTGTGTGTGTGTGTGTGTGTGTTGCCAGACTCATGTCTTTACTTCGACCATGTTCTATATATGCTGGCCACGCACTAAGCAGGAAGACACACAACTACTGGGCACAATGTGTGTGTGTGTGTGTGTGTGTGTGTGTGTGTGTGTGTGTGTGTGTGTGTGTGTGTGTGTGGTGTGTGTGTGTGTGTGTGTGTGTGTGTGTGTGTGTGTGTGTGCGCGCGCGCGTGCGTGCGTGCGTGCGCGCGCGTTTGAGGTAATATCACAATATCTAATTTGGATTTGAGAGCACCTGCATCTCCTGCGTGGCAATGACGTATGCTGAGAACACACAGACACACATACACACACAGACACACACACACACACACAGCACAAATTAAATCAGGACCCTACGCAGCTCCTGTGTCGGTGCAGTTCCAGAGCCCCACCAGACCAGGGTTGTGTAATCCACCGTGTGAAACCCACCTCTGCAGCCCGCCGCTCTGCTCTGTCTGGAGCCAGCAGGACGGAATGATTCCTCACCTGAAGCTCATCACGCTCATTCATATCGACGGACACTAAACAGATCGCGGCCCTGCGAGCCGCGTCTTCAAAGGGCTCTTGTGTTCTGACGTAAGGCCAAACCAAACGTGCACAGAATGCCTTTTATGTACTCCAGCAAGCGTGGCTGAATGTCCCAAAATCCTTGGACTAAGTATAAACCAGGACAGGGTGGTTTGAGAACCATATTCAATGGTCAAAAGTGCGGGGGTTATAGCTGACAGGATAGTGTACATGAGGAAATACTGTAGATGTGTTTTGCCGGACGGATGGTTTATCCTACGTTTGGATTCAATGAGGTTCGGTGTGTATAAGTAGCGCGGCAGGAATCTAAAACGGAGCTGAGAGTTGAACACTTCCACCCTGGCTCTCACGGTTAAAAGATCAAGAACAAGATGTGAAGAGACAAAAATATTTTCACCAGTGATTTTCCCCATCTTGAAAATCTGCATTATTCCATTTGATCCTGAGTACACCTTGATCGGGTATATTTCCATCCCTTAAAAAAGCAACACACAAATTAGCACTTCAAAAAAAATGACACCATCCAAGAAAAAGCCTGCGGGGGTAATATATTGAACTGTGTGCCTGGAGTGAGTAAGTGTGTCGTTCAAAGTAAATCACACGCCATCCACGAAGGATGTCAGCCCCGGGGAATGGATCGGACGCATTTGAATCCGTTTCACACCAATTCAGGGGGAATATGCATAGCGGACGGATGGGTGTCTGCTCACTGTGATGAGGGGGCCGGAGCTATATTTAAATTAACCGGATTCATCAGGCTGACTGAAACGCGAGAGCTCGGACACACCGCTGTAAACACTGAGGCCCGATGAGTGTACGTATGCACGGCAACACACACACACCCACACAAACATGGTGGTGTGGTTCATACACAATAGAGACACACTCAAACACGCGCCCTCATTCTAGTTGTTTTGGAGAACACCCATAATGCACCTCTCCCATTTTGGAACTCCATTTGGAACTCCAAAAAATCCATAATTTTTCGTTTGATATTATTGTTCCCTGTAAGATACAGACTCACAGGGCGGGGCAGATGCTCAGAGCTCATGGGATAAGACAGGCATAGGGGTAAAGATAGTGGTCTACTGACCCCTTTTAAGGCTACAAAAGTTGGAGTTTGGGCTTATTTTTCCAAGTTTAATTTGATTGAATTCATAAGCATGAAGTATTTTAGTGTTTGTTACTGTACTGTTAATAGGACTGGGCTTTTGTCCAGACCTAGCTGTTATTGAAGTAAAACTTTATGTAACATAATGGAGCTAGATGCGTCATTGCTTTTCATTTCCCTTTCATAGCCCATTGTTTTGCATTGTATCTCATTATAAAGAAACAAGAAACGTACAGCTTTCCTGACAATCTGCAAATGAACTCACAGAGTTTATGCTAAACCTCCTACCCTTAGTTCATGGACTGCCTTCTTCCCTGTGACTTTCATCTTTATTCATCTTTATGTATGAATATCAAAATCAAACAGAACAAAGAAACATAACAGCAGTTAGTTTTTCTAATCATACCTGCTGTTAGGATACAAGATTACAAGACAAAGTCGGCGTCTAACTGTGACGATCAGTACAAACGACCCCAGAACCTGTTCAACTGCTGCTCTGCTGCTACAGTGTTGCCCAAACCAGTCGGACACATCAATATCTGCAATTAGCTCACAGGTTTACAGTATCCATAAACAGACACAAACACAATATAATCACCCGGGGCCGCTTAGGCAAGCTGTGCTCCCCCTGCTGAATACACTATATTATAGTGAATAATACACCCCCCCTCAGAGAAAAAATTCAGCTGAGCCCCCCCCCCCCCCCCCCCCAAATATTTTTTTTCTAAAGACCTGTATTTTGAAAGCTATCTTAATTATTTTACACATTTTAAACATCTCTGATCATAATTTTAAAACATTTGAAACATATTTTTGAAACATATTTTTTAAACATTTTAAACATATTTTTTAAACATTTTAAACATATTTCTGAAACATTACAACATCTTTGTGCGTTTTTAAAACACATTTCTTAACACAATTTAACAACTTTATCTAAGCATGTTTTAGCTTAACCTTTTTTAAATAGATTTGAACATCTTAATCTGTGTAAACTGCCAGTTTACACAGATTCATTCAGGGTCCCAGATTCTGAATCAGATCTGCTTTTTCAGTCCAGAGATTCGACTATTCGGCGGGGTTTGTTTACCGGCGTTGCTATGGTGACCTAAATTATTATAAGCAACTGAAAACGATGCCGGTTTGAAACTAAAACTGTGATTCTGAAAAAAGTATAAATACTATCAAAATTCCGTTTGGATAGTATTGAAGATACAAGTGTGTAGATTTGTTCAATGGTTTGAATAATGGTAAACGGTTGAAAAATGAATGAGTTACGATGTCTAGAACTAGGTGTATCAGAATGGGCAGACGTCTTCAATGAAAACAGCTGAAAACGAAGCGGTATGAAACTAAAACGGTGGTTCTGAAGAAATTTTAAATGATACCGAAATTCTGTTTCGATATTATTGAAGATACAAGTGTGTAGATTTGTTAAATTGTTTGCACGAAGATAAACGGTTGAAAATTGATTTAGTTAGGTTACTTCTACAGTTGAAGTACGATTGATGATTTGAATCATCGACTTTCAGGTTTTTCTTCGGGTTTATTTTTTTCTCACGTCGCGCCCCCCCTGAAGAACTCTGGCGCCCCCCAGGGGGGGCGCGCCCCACAGTTTGAAAACCACTGCACTATATCATAGTGAATACAATATATTATAGTGAAGAATACACTATATCCTCTATAGTGAAGTATACACTATATTATACTTAATAATACACTATATTATAGTTAAGAATACACTATTAAAGTGAATACACTATATTATAGTTAATAATACACTATATTATAGTTAATAATACACTACATTATAGTTAAGAATACACTATATTAAAGTGAATACACTATATTATAGTTAATAATACACTATATTATAGTTAATAATACACTATATTATAGTGAATACACTTTATTATAGCGAATAATACACTATATTATAGAGAATAATACACTATATTATAGTGAATAATACACTATATTATAGCAAATAATACACTATATTATAGTGAATAATGCACTATATTCACCAGGCTCCGTAAGGGGAGGTTGTGGTCCCATTTGGGGGCCCTTCCCTGTTAGTAATCTGCATTACCTTGGTTGTGGTCAGGGTCAGTCATTAGGCCGATAGGCTGCGATTGGTTGTACTTTGTCTCTACCTCCTAAAACACCCAAGGTCAAACACTGCACAGTGTAAGAGAGGCCATTCTGGCATGAAGCCAGCTCCTCTATAGGAGCCGAACTGAACGGCCTAAGCCAAGGTAACGAGCACACAACTACACACATACATACACACAGGCAGGCAATATATACACACACACACTCGTGTGTACTTCAACACTTATACACACTCTCACTTACACACACTCTCTTCCACTCTCTTCGACACACACACACACACACTCTGTTCGACAGGTACGCACACACGCTCCAACACACACACGCACACACACAAACACACACACGCACACACACAAACACACACACTCACAACCCCCCCCACACACACACACACACACACACACACACACACACACACACACACACACACACGCACACACACACACGCACACACACTTTCAAACTTAACTTTCTCTCTATCTAATGCTGCTTTCATTGTCTGGCAGTCTTACAATCAAAGGAGGAACTGAGCTGAGCCGAGTTGAGCTCTACTGCCTCGAAGCTAGTAATGACTAATGAGTATCCAATGCTTATGGAAGGAAGAAACACTACTTCATTTCCCACCATAAACATTAAAAAATCTCACGAGTCTCTCTGGTAAAGCTACTTTAGTTTGTTAAGCTTATTTTACTTAGGGTCACCAGTACACGTTAACATCTGTCCATCTGTGCTGCTCTGCATGGAATAATACACATAAAACAACAGACGATATCAGCTAAATACAAAGCGATTCAATACATCTGCGTGTGTGTGTTTGTGTGTGTGCTGAAAATGTACACGTGCATTGGTGTTCATGTGTATGTGAATGTACCTACCACCATCTGTCTCCACAGCTGCACGTGTCTGTGTGTCCATGTATCTGTTCATGAATGGCCGTGTATATGCTTGTGTATGTGTGTGTCTGTTCATGTTCACGTGTCTGTACAAACACACACACACGCGCGTCCACGTGTATTCACGTATACGTGTAGGTGGCGTGACTTTGCTCGTGTGTGTGTGTGTGTGTGTGTGTGTTCACGTTCACGTGCATGTACGCACGTGTCTGAACACACACACATGTCCGTGTGTGTTCACGGGTATGGTTGCGTGGTTGAATGCACGCCGGGTTCGACGAGCCCCTGTTTACCTGTTTCCTCATGACGTCGGTGGCCTGCATGATGCAGCGTGGGGGTAACCCGTGGTTACGGGCCAGGAGGATGGCCTGTTCGAGCGTCACACTCAGCGTACACCTGTTGGTCACACACACAGGACACACACAGGACAACTGGGTCAGGGGCCCACTCACAAAGGGCTCCGGGTACACAGAGCCACAAACAATGAGACTCCCATCCTATTGGTGGAAACCTGTCTGTTCCGCCCGGCGACAGCTGCTTATTATAACACGTTTTTCGTCTGGCCTGATGGTTAGAATTTGTTTTTGTGTGATGTCTCGTCGAGTAGTACATGCTAAAATAAGCTGCTTCAGCCTGAGAGCATGTATGAGGCTGTGTTTGTGTGTGAGGCTGTTTGCGTGTGAGGCTGTTTGTGCGTGAGGCTGTTCGTGTGTGAGGCTGTGTTTGTGTGTGAGGCTGTGTTTGTGTGTGAGGCTGTTTGTGTGTGAGGCTGTGTTGTGCGAGGCTGTGTTTGTGTGTGAGGCTGTGTTTGTGTGTGAGGCTGTGTGTGTCTGTGTGTGTGAGGCTGTGTGTGCGTGTGTGTCTGGTTCGTTCTCCCATATGCACATTCATAGCTATGGGTGAGTAGATGATTATTTATTGTACTTCAAAATATTCCTGTTAACAAAAAACTACCCCCCCCCCCTCCGCTGATCTGGTTGAAAAAATAAGAAAGCAGTACATTTAGAAACGGTAAAAAAGTATTAACTTTTTCAATCCATGAATACTGAACAGAGGAAGAATATCATCTGCATACATTTTCTGCAGACTCTCTACTTTGTGACATCGAGCTCTCCCGAGGTACACTTGAGTCACAGAGTCAATGTCACTGAGCCAAATATCCTCGGCTGGACGGATCTGTGATGATCTGTTGAGATGTCAATGGTGCGACACACCGACACTCAGTTTAAGCTGAGCAATCGTGAATCACTTTCGACGCGCGATAGAAGGGGCGCAGCAGGAAATAGTTTGAAAGCACAACTTTCCCACGGGCAGGCACTACCCTTCTGCTCTGCCTCTCCGTCTCCTCATTATTAAGTGGGAGGTTTGGTTTATTTTACTGCAGGGCTTGTACATTGCGACCTCACATCGCCTCCATTTTGGGAGCATAGCAGCATTGGAAGGCTCCTTCTTATTTTGCTATGCTTTTTGGTCGTTGCTCAGCAATGAATCATGAAATATTTGGTCATGTTGGGACAAGTTTGTTTTGTTTCAAAAAGCTACATTGCTTCTCATGTGAGACGTGGCGGAACAAAGTTTTCACGAGCCGAGGTGATGGTATATTTATGTTGATTTAGGGTTCTAACGTGCTACGGCTCTCATGAGTCCTCTCAATATGGCCGACGCACAACGAAACGTCCATGATGCATACTGATGTACGAGCTATCGCGGTCGGTGGGGAACGAGGTGCCAAGGACGAGTCAGCCCCATTTTCTGTGGAAACATCTAGATATTATCCCTTTAGTTTGGGGTGTCATGAATGGAAAATTGCTGTTGACATGAGTCTTGGCTTCATTTGTTGCGACATCGTTAAGAGACACACACACGTGATCACTCTCTCTCTCTCTCCCTCTCCCTCTCCCTCTCCCTCTCTCTCTCTCTCTCTCTCTCTCTCTCTCTCTCTCTCTCCAGGTGCAAGGGAAGCGGTAACATGCAACACGAGCAATATCAATCCAAGATCCCGCCACGGAAAATTGAATCGTCTTCCCAAACCGCCCCATCGTGCGCCATAACGGATCGCTGCTCCAGGGCCTCTCCAACCTCCAAAGGCTTTCCAAAATGTCGTTACGTCTTGTTATCTATCCAATGCGCCTCACATTTCCGCTCCGCCTGACGGAAAATAAGCGAACAGCGGTCTGATAAGGGACGCGCAGGCTGCCAGACGCCATCATTTATAATCCGTCCACCCCAGGATTGAACATCCCCCCCCCCGATGGACGGGACTCTATGAGTCTGCCGCCGGAGCGTGAAGAGGCCGGGCTACATCAAGGGAAGAGCCAGAGAGAGGCTTTCAGCAACGCACTGGAGCAGCAAGAACTCAATGAGACTTCTCCTTATCGTCTCCTACCTGTGAGACCCCCTCTTGTTATTTAACCACCCAGCCTTTTTGTAAAGGCCCTGCAGTCAACCAACCAGTTGGTATAAAATGCTTTCCGGAATCGTATACCATTCTGATACTAAGGAGAGTTTAGCGTGAGAAACAAAACGTAAACAATGGAGTGGGAAGTCTGTGATCAAAGTGATCATGAACGTCACTTTGAAAGCTGTAAGCGGTAACGCGTGTTTTAGTGAAGCAAGGAGAGACTGTTTTGATGCTTTGATCGCCCGGACCAGTGTGGTCCTTTAAATATCTCGTTATCCGGGGGGAAAACACAACACAGCCCCTTGAATCTGAAACCCCTCCCTGTGTCCCATCCCTCATTTGTGCCGGTGTCATACGATGGGGGTGATTTATCCCCTTCCCTCTGATGTGGCTCCAGCCCGCTGAACACTTACAACCCAGAGCCCGGGCCCATAACCATAAATTAAAATAACACGCAGAAAAAGGAACAAAAAACGTAAGAGAAAAAAGGGAAAGAAATAAGTCTGTAGTGCATGAAAACGAAATGAGAAAAATCTGAAAGACGAGGTGAAGAGAAATCAGTAAAACCGGAGAAGAGTGGAGAGAGAGGAGTACGTCTGATACTGTGTCCTCTTAAACATGCGTCGAATACCCTCCCTTTTAGCCACAAACTCAGTTAGTAGTTCCTGGCCCCAGAAAGAGAGTGCAACACATCTGCGTTAAAGTGAGCTCACGGTCGATGGACGCTCAGATACCCGATAGTGAGTCATTTCCTCAAGTACCTTGGAACGTGTACAGCAATGCATAGGCAACTGACGTAATTAATGAGTTTCACTCTCACGCTTGCTCTTGCTGATCACGAGGCCTCCTATGGTGTCGAACAGTGTTTAATTTGAGTAATAAGCCATAGTAATAGACAACACACACACAAACACACACACACACTCAAACTCACAAACATAAGGACACTCTCACGTTATTAAAACTCATCCATCAGGCCTGCTAATCAAATCAAGAGCGTGCGAGAAGCCCAACTGGCTGCTGACGCAAAAAAAAGTAGCTAATCGACTGGCTCGGCTTGTTTTTAATTCATCACCATGAGATATATGTATTTTTGAAACACAAACAAGTCCATGTGCATTGTGTGAAATCATTATCCTCTGTTCATTATTTATGTAGTGGACGTGCCATCAACAAATCAAAGGTCCATTGGTTACAAATGTTTTCCGTTTATGACCTGCCCTGAGGCAAACAATAGGCCATGGAAAGAACCCCAGTAGGGCAATCAATGAAGGAGTTGGTTTGTTGAAAGCCTATGATTGATGATTGATTATTCATGATCTATGATTTATTTCAGGGTGGTTGCCCAGCTGCAGTGGAGAAGTATAGTAACGTGTGGATTCCCCTTAACCTGCCCCTTAAACAAGCTAACCAGGTATCTGGTAGAACCTGGTTCTACCAGATACCTGGTTACCTGGTGGATAATATCATAGCCATTATAAAGCTTTTTCAGCTTTATAACGGGTATGATATTATCACTTACCTGGTTTAAATCAGTTGTTCTGATAATGCGTCACGTGTGTGTATTTATTCACAGGCAGCAGGCAGCTCAAACTATTAGGTGGGCACTTTGTAAAGTAGTGTGCATGTTAGCTGATAAATGGAAAAGCATGAAACATTTTGTCCAGGGCATAAGATTTAGATGTCAGGCCTGGGATTAAACTCATCTGAACCATTACACACACGCAGAAACATGCGTGATCACACACAGACACCCACACAAACACACACACACACACACACACACAAAGGTTTAAGCTTTCCGTAATGGCTTTGAATCGCCAGGCGACTCCATCCACACCATTCTATCACACCATCACTCACACACATCAAGGTGTGTGTGTGTGTGTGTGTGTGTGTGTGTGTGTGTGTGTGTGTGTGTGTGTGTGTGTGTGTGTGTGTGTGTGTGTGTGTGTGTGTGTGTGCGTGTGCGCGTGTGCGCGTGTGTTATACAGACCTGGATAAAAGAACAGAAGAAGAGAAGGAGGGAGGGTGAGCTTGAGTAAGGAGTGAGTGAGGGATATTAATGGAAAAGAGAGCAAGCAATGGTAAGAGGGAGAGAGAGGGAGAAAGAGAGAGAGAGGTGAGCTGGGGGAAGAGATAGTGAGAGGGAAATGGACTGAGACGGAGTGGGAGAGGGGAGAGATGAAAGATGGCAGTAGGGGTAACAAACTGCCAGGATATTTCCGTCCTTATCTATTGATACATGTTCTCCCGTGCAGTCGCAGGTGAAATGAGGAACCACGTACAGAACACGACCTCCGGTGCAGCGATCAAGTCAAGCCTAGGCTGTCCTTGTCCGGCCTGTTATTAAAAACCACACGCAAGCAGTCGTATTCGGCGGGCGATTCACACACCAAGAGAGCACAGCGCACAGAAAAATGACCGTTCATCCATGCATTCAAGCTCGATTTTGGTCTGGTAGGTTGTCGCTCGGAAGAGGGAAAGAAAGACAGAAAGACAGAAAGAAAGAAGAGAAAAAAGTTGACAAAAGTAAAAAAAACAATGGACCGGCAATGCACATAAACCACCCACAACCACATCAACTCACGCACAAACACACATACCCAACCACACACACCCACATACCCAACCACACACACACACACACACACACACACACACACACACACACACACACACACACATACCCAACCACACACACACACACACACACACACACACACACACACATACCCAACCACACACACACACACACACACACACACACACACACACACACACACACACACACACACACACACACACACACACACACACACACACACACACACACACACACACACACACAACCAAACAACCCCCCCCCACACACACACACCCACACCCAGACTGACCGGTGGACGCCGCTGTTGCACATGACGATGTGCGTGGCACCGAGGCGGGAGCAGAGCTCCGACGCCACGCTGAGCAGGCCCACGCCCGAGGCGCCGCACGCCGTGCTCTGGCAGGCCGCCGTGCGCCGGCAGCTGATGAAGCTCTCGATGAGGCGGTAGAGCTCGTCCAGCGCGTTCAGGGGCCGCATCAGCTGGGGCGGGGGGGGGGGATTTTAGATTTTATTGTTGTTATTAAACCTTTATTTATTCAGGGAACGGCCATTGAGAACAGACCCTCTTTTTTAACAACGCCCTGTTTAACAACATATAAAAAGAATAACTGACACCCAAATGCACAACAGATATGACAACACTGCAATACATAAGAGTAAATAACTAAATAATACAATACACATTAAAAACACGTGCAATCCTCAATCGGCCCTTCTGAACTTCTCAGTTGAGACCCATCCCAAGAGGAGGAGAGGGGGTGGGGTTCAGAGTGTAGCACTGGTACGTCAGTAGAAGTGGTGCACGGCCTACTCAAAGGGGTCCTTTAGTGAGGTACTTGACCCCTACGTTCCTCCTAATGATACCTTTCTCAAAGAAACTCGAAATGACTAAATACTAGATATAAAGCAGTGAACATTCTTTTAATTTCATCATTTAGCGGACCCTTTATCCAAAATAACGCTGTGTGAGAAATATGTTGCTAGGAGCCAACACAGGTAGGGTTGCCAGCTCAAAGGGGACTATTTCCATTCAACTTCTATTAAGTCATCTAGCCAAGTCATTTAGCTCCAGTGGAGTCAGACACTGAAGACACAGACATCGGTAGGTCAAACAACCTCGTCACTACACTATTCTTGAAAGAAGGTGTGTGGGTGGGTGGGTGGGGGGGGGGGGGGTACCTGACTGAGTCTACAGATGATAAACTGACACAAACGGTTATTCAAAATGGCTCCTGTGTTTAGTAGTAGTATCAGAGGACCACAGTCACTCACCTTGTCTACGAGAGCAGCCTTAGGTGCAGAGCTGGGTGGCATGTTGGACTGGTCCAAGTAGAAGGCCCTGAGAGGGGGGGGACACAACAACACAGAATTACTAATGGAATAACATTGATATGCTAGTAAGTAGACGTTAATAGTGTGTGGGTATACATTCAGGGACTGTATTGATATAGCTTTGCCGCGGCGCTGTCCTCTACGCTCCACTGGCTTTCGGGACCAAGGTGGTTGTGTTTCCGGGAAAAAAGTAGGCCACCCGCTTATTATGGAGCCCACCATCCCTCTATCAATCATAAAGCTAAGCCGGGCCCCCCAGTTCAGGAGAATCACAGACTAAGCATTTCTTATCCCGGGCAGCTCTCCAAATGCCATTGGCTCATTCATTCATGAAGTCGTGTGTGTGTGAGTGTGTGTGTGTGTGTGTGTTTGTGTCCTTGTGTGTGAGTGTGAGTGTGAGTGTGAGTGTGTGTGTGTGTGTGTGTGTGTGTGTGTGTGTGTGTGTGTGTGTGTGTGTGTGTGTGTGTGTGTGTGTGTGTGTCGGATGGGTGTAATTTACGCATCCTGCCATCGGAGGCGCTGTCACGCTGGTATCTTTATGGAGATGGATGGATGTATATGCGGCAACGGGCCCAGATCAGGTTGAATGTTATAAGTGCAAGCTCAGCAGACTATGACTCAATCAAATCTCTGTATGGCGGAGCTGGGGCTAAATATAGCGCCGCATCCACTACATTAAACTGCCACGCAATAAAACCCACACGATCAATGGATGGCAGACTAGAGAATGGCATCATTCGGTCTTCCACACTGAGTGGCTCTCTGAAATGGTACGTGTCACGGCTTCAGCAGGATTTACTTATGTAGGAGAAGTGAGGAGGGTAACGGTGGAGAAGACGAGGGAATCGTTCCTCCAACCGTTTCCTGAGTGGAAGTCGTTCATCTGCATTCATGTATTCTGCGAGTGATTAAAAACCCGGTCGTCATGACTGATAGACGATCCGGCATTACGTCATGATATTAAAAACGAGGATTGACCCAAAGCGACACTGAATCGGATTCATGACACCGGAGTTCATAGCCGCGCAAAATAAATCAGTCCATCAGGGCAGGGGGGAGATGCTGAGTGTGTGTGAGACATCAAGGACGGGTCCTGAACGCGTCCTGCAAGGTGCTACCGCCTCACCAGACGGATCACATCCACGGGGCGCTCCTCCAACGTGCATTCACACCCTACCGCCGCTTGACACCATGCCATGCGTTACGCCGGGTCCTTCATTGACACTAATGGCTCCTGGTGGATCAGGACATATGAGCGCCGAGCCAAACGGCTAACCGCCGAGAGTAAATCATATTCAACGGAGACAAATTAAAAGTAATCGATACCCGACGACGCAGCTCGGAGCGACCGACGCCGGGCGGCAAACAGCTGCGCCGCCGCGGAGTCATCGCTTCTGGCGCCTCGTCGATGTGTCTCCCAATCTGCGCTTGGGTGCCCTCACGGTGGATTGCCCTCTCACCTTATGCCGCACACCGTCGGGTGACGGAGTGGAGTTGACTAGGGGTTCAGGGAACGCTAACGGCCCGTGTAATTGGTTCAAGATGGCCTTATCGCTCACGAGACGCTCCGGGATAGCGGGGGGGGAAATAGCACAGTGCCTCAGCGGGAACCATGCTAACCACTTGAATTCACTCTATAAACGGCTGGCAAGCCCCTCTGACTGTGCTTGAGGTCCATTTTACAGTTTGTTGAATAATACATACAAGAACCGAACATACGGGTCGGGGGGGAAGGGGTGGGAGTTCTTGGCAATGTCACTAAATGTTTGATTTCCTCATTAAGTTTTAAACGGTTAGCACATGCCATTGTTATGGCATAACACTCGACAGTGTTTTGTTGAAGACCAAAACACTCTCAAGTTTGTCCATGAGGCCCATTATCGCTAATGTCCCAACGGGCTTCAGAGACCTACATTCAAATTGGTTGACACAGCCCATTGCGAACCCGCCTCCTGCATCCTACGCCCATAAACAGATACAGGAAAAGCCGCCAATCAGGGAAGAGGAAATCTTAGGGGGGTATGAGGAATCCCCCTTTTCAAATGGATATTAAACAAAAACGTGTAGGCAATAAAACTCGATTCACCCATGGCGATTAAAAAACCTTTCACAATGGGAATTTGTTCATGTCCTAAAAACATTTCTTCATTTCGGGGCAGTACAAAAAGAAACACAACTATGATATCTCAAAACCTTGGCTGGAATAGGATTGTAGATTGATCTCAGCCACCGACATGCTATCTGTCATCTGGGCCCGGGCAGATCCTGTTTATCTGTCATCTAGCCGGCTCCCTGTACTGCGCCCAGAGCCAACCTTGACCGCGCTCCCCTTATCTGGTGTGTCTGAAAGGTTGGCGCAAGACTGTCTGAGAGAGGGAGTCACCTTCAGCAGTAATGGCCGAATCCCGACTAGTGCCACACTGGGCATTTTTTTTTCTGTACTTATTTTTGAAAATCAGTAAACAAATAAATGTAATGCATTCAATTGAAAGTAGTGAATAATTAACATAAACTCTCCCGACGGCCTTGACGAGAACATAAAGGCCTCTGGAGGTCCAGAGCCATGAAAGAATGAGTCTGATATCACCTCATGGACCGTTTAGGTAAGGCCTCCATTATGTATTCTGGCCGTGTTATGTTTTGTCAAACCTTTTGGGAACTCAAGAAAAAAATATTGAAAATAAATGATGGCTGAAGAATAGCAAGCTAAGCCTACACACTATGCAGATACATGTCTTGCTGTGGTGTTACAGAAAACCTATCTTGCTGTGGTTTTACATGTTGGACATCGCTCATAGGAGCGAGTATGTTAGTGCTATCCAATGCGGTCCTCATGAAATAAAGTCATATTCCCCCCACGTTTGGTCCCACACTAATTATCCGTGTCATTTGGAAAGGCGATACTCACTCGAATGCGGGTTCACATCATCGTTAAGCTTCAGGGGTCCCATCTGAGCGGGGTTCGAGAGAAGCTTAAGATAGCATAGAGTTAGCCTAGTAAGTTCCCATGACACAGCCTGCTCGCTCGTAAACGACCACTCTCCTCACCCGCAGGCAACTCTTTAAAAACCAGAGTTGTCGTAAAGCTACAGCCTCGCTACTCCTGTTAAAATCTGCCGGACCTTAGTGAAGTCCCAACCCGCCATCTTGTGAAACTAAATCAACGAATCACAATAAAACGCCATGCAGCCACCACCGAGACAGGTATGTGGATTTCCACTTATCCAGAGACATTTCAATGACCATGTGGTGCTGGAAAAAAAACGGCGGAAAGAGCTACTGGTACGGCAATCATGTTCTCACATCTCTGTCCTGTAATAATGAATAGGGGGTCTCTCCCTCCCGTGACCTCTAGCCCATCAATTCTTACCCAGGGCGCTAATGGAGGAGTTGGCTGGGTGCCAGGGAGGGCCTGCTCAGCTTTCAGCCGGCTTGCTTTTATTGAGCCTGCGAGGCTACTCAATGCGCCCTGTCTCTTCCTTCTTAACAATGGGACGCTGCGGCCCTCATACCCCCCAGCACAGCTGCGTTAGAGACGGCTTGAGTGTCGGTGGATTTAAAAAAAAAAAAAAAGGGAAATAAAAAGCAGATGTTTTCATGGGAACAGGAATTCATACCCTGACGTTGACAGTTGGATCACTAACACGTGCGGAGGGAAAGCAGCGTTAGAGCCGTGTGTCAGCTTTACAAAAACGAATCGGAATGAAGTTCGTCATTAAACACCCAATTACAATGACTGTTCCGACACATTCAAACTTTATCGTCGGTGAACAGGCCAGGAAAAGGGTTTGGGCATGACCTATGACACCCCAATTTCCCACAATGCCCCCAGTCGGTTGTAGACAGTAGAGGGAGACGCCTCCACGACCATTGCGGTGGACGACGATAGTGTGACTTCAGCTCCACACCAAAGAAGAAGAGCACATCGCTCCACCTCTCAACACCATTCGGATTGAAGGTCAACGGTACAAGGTGTGAAAACGCATAATTGTACTCGGCGCTGTCTCAACCGCAGGGAGGACTTCAGCACTTCAAAAGCTTTGGACGTTGGAGTAAGAATGTCACAGGGTCACTTCGTCACCGCTGCTCCACTCCAGCGGACGCTAGCGTCTATAATTGCACGACGATGAAAATAGCCCTCGTATCCATCTGGGGAAAATGGCAGTGGGGGAAAGTCTTGTGTCTTTCACAAAAGAAATTAAAACTAAAGCGAAGATATCCATGCATCCATCCTACAGATCTAACTTTGAAAAAGACTTGCTATATTTTGGCTCGACTTTTGATCCACAGCTGACAGATACTCCAACGCAGCCACAGAGTTTAAAACAAGACGTACCTGGTAAAACAAAAGAATGAAAGGGGTACTGATGACATCAATTGTACACATACATGGAAAACCATGACTGTATACATTATACGGGTCGTGTTTGGAGTTCAATACAGTGTGATGGTAGTGTTTGTGGTGATCGTAAATTATGACCGATGTGGTTTCACCATCCTCTCTCTCTCTGTCTCTCTCTCTCTCTCTCTCTCATGAGAAATCAAACAGCACATGTAGCTATGAATATATTAGCAGGCCCTTCAGGTCTGTATTTAAATGTGTGTGTTTGTGTGTGAGTGTGTGTGCATGCGTGTCTACGTGATTGCACGTTTGTAGTTTTGTTGTGCGCCTGTGGGGCTGCGTCTGTGCATAAATAAGCGTGTGCCCGACACGTGCTTCAATAAGCCGCGGCCTCAGTTTGAGCTGTGTTCCTTCCAGCTCGCTCATTGGACATTAATCACGCCACAGATAAAGGCCTCAACAGAAATTAAAACAGAGATTGCCGGGGGGGGGGGGGGCTACAGATCAATGTCTACGTCAGCCAGGCACGTTCACAGTGCTCGCCGTCCAGAATAAAATACCAGGGCGAGCGCGGTTTCTTACCGCAATTTCCGAGAGAGTGTGAAAGTGAAGCAGAATCAGTTTGAATAGAAGAGGAGACTATTATGAGGGGGCAGTGTTATTTCTGTTGATGCATCAATGCGATGTGAGTACAGCCAAATTGCTTTTTCCGTTTCAAAGAAAATGCTGAATTGTGTACAATGAATTGGGTGGACCCAATTCAGCGTTTCCTTTTGAAAGACATTTTCACTTCATCCCTCATTAGGGGATATACAATGACTTTACCATTTCATATTTTGTCCCTGATGCTTTCATTAGACAGCAGGTAGAGGGGATAGGCGTGGGGATCAAACCCAGAATCCTTCGGCATGGGAGGCGAACTCCATGACCCCACACGATACCGTTCTACTATAATGTAGAGGTAGGGAGTTTGGCCCGACGTTAAACTATTTCCACACTACATCCTTCTATAATGAACAACAGAACCGCAGGGCAGAGCGCGCACACGCACACACACACACACACACACACCTCAACGTTTCTTTTTTCTTCTCCTTTTGCCCATGTCACCTTCACTCTTTCTTCCCGTTGATTGCTCTTGCCAGCCTCATAGGGAGAGCGGCCAGCTGTGCCCGGACCTCGTGGAGCGAATTTCAATGCAGTCCGCCTGAAAACGCTATTTACAACATACAGACACACCGCTGCTCAGTGGCATTGGACCGCCTTCTCTAGGAGCCTAATGATGCTGCATGCGTGTGTACAAAATAATTCATGACACGAGAGTCAAATGAAAAAAGCCTTCTATGTCTATTTTTATACGTATCTATATGTATGTATTTTATCGTTTCCCGAAGGCATTCTACATCCGTTTTAGTTTTTCGCAGTAAACGTCAGTCTTGGCCTCGACTGGACAGCGATTGATTTTGGCAGCCTTGCGTTGAACACAAAACTCCAGCCAATCAGAGTAGTAAAGCACACATCTTCTTATCTGAGACAGGCCCTCTTGTGCAGATTTCTCTTAATTATTTAACATTGTTCTTCAGTCAATTCCTGAAAATAACACTTCTGATTGCTCCATATGTTGCTATTCCTTCGTACTCTTGTGCTCCATAGTGCCGCAGTGCCCCTGGTTCCTCGTGAACCAAACTCGCTTTCCCGAGCACTGATTGGTCCCCTAGCATCTTTACATTTCTTCAAAAGGCTTTCATTGGGATGGAGGCCAGAAAAGAGAGCAGGCAGAAACAGAATGTGAACCGGACCCACAGGGCAGATTTAAAACTGCCCCGTCAGGTGGATTTGAGTGTCCTGTGGGAGGCGCCACCAAATACACTGAACTGTTATTATTAGTATTATATTATTTATTAAGGCTACTACTGATCTGTTTATTGGAACGCTTCCATGGCTCAGGACCAACCTCTGATCATTTTAAATGTTGCTGACCCACTGAGAAGAGGGAAGTGCTGTGCTCCTACCATCAGCCCTGATTAATGAGGATTGTCTTTACTCTACTTTCCATTATGCAAACCGTCAACTGCTCACACCCTCTATGTATACTACAGAGACGGACTTCAGTGTGTTAACATACAATGAAAGGTACGTTTGAAAAAGGTGCTGGTAATGTAGTACACGATATAATAATAAAAAAGACACATTTAAAGACTTTTTTACCTTTCTGCCTTTAGTGGTGGAATATAAATGAGTACATTTTAAAGAGCACAGCTACCAAGAAAGCATTTAAAAAAGTTACCCTGGAACGAATGGCATCTCATTAAAACTATAGAACGCAATTATACGACAAAACACAGAACCCTGTGAAACCGAATCCATAAAAAACATATTAAATCATGTGAGATTCCAATCAGGCGGAACACAAAACAGAAGAGTATCTCCTATAGCATTGTACCACTCTCCCTCTCCCTCTGCCTCTCTCTCTGCATCTCTCCCAGTCCCTATCCACAACCTTCATTTCATGCTTCTTCACTAATCGCTTCTGTACATAACTCCCTTGATATTTGTTTCAACACTGATGCTACCCCTCCCCCCCACTGTCTGACACTTTCCCCAACTTTTCCCACTAGTTTCTCAGATTCACCTCGGTAATCACGGTGGAAAAAGTGTCTGCTCACAACTGGGAAAAAAAACATTCCCTCCCACGTTGGTTCAAAACACTACAGCTGCTGTGAGCTTCTTGGCTAATGCCTGCAGTCGCCGTGTAGCAGCTCCTACCCTAGCACTCTAGCAAGTGGTCAGGGATACATACAGTACTATCGCAAGTTACGTTGCCGTGACAACACGCCGCAAAATAACAGCAGTAGTAAACAACAGACAATAAGTAAAAACCAAAGGTTAACGCAACGGACAAGGAAAAAACGTACAAATCCTGATTCAATGTTGGCAGAAAATGGCCGAATTTATTTTGTCCCATGCACTAACTAACACTGCGATGACTACGACTACAAACACACTTAATGAACATGCTCTCTTCCTAGCATTGTAGCATGTCCCGGTAGCTCTGTGATGGACACATTAGGGGCAATTACTCACTACCTCCGGACCAAAATAGCTCCATGAACAGAGGAATGCCTGGCTGTAAAATCACATGTAAGCCATCATCACGCCCTCCTACAATCACACACACACACACACACACACACACACACACACACACACACACACACACACACACACACACACACACACACACACACACACACACACACACACACACACACACACACACACACACACACACACACGTGTCAACTGGGAACCAGGAACAGGTGTTCCCTAACTGCACCTGTTCCCAAGTCTTTTGGGACCCGGACAAAATAGAGTCAGAGAGTGTGTTCATTTGTGTTCAATCACTGTGCACTACGGTTTAGCTCAGACGGTTGTACAGTCGGCTTAGTAGTGACAGAAAAACTAAAAGAAAAAGAAAAAGAAAGCAAAAAGAAAAAGGCCATTAAAAAGAGAGGCGGTCTGTTAAGAGTGTTAACACTCTCCACGCCCGCTCTCTCTCTCTGCCGTCCCGACCATGTTTCCACGTTTATTGGGTTAATCAAACAAGGCTCACATGTTTCTGCCTATCGTCGTAGAAACACTTATAGTGCCCAGCATTTAATTGTGAGGCGTTCACCCACGCCGTCGCACACACACACACACACACACACACACACACACACACACACACACACACACACACACACACACACACACACACACACACACACACACACACACACACACACACACACACACACACACACACACACACGCGGTATTGAGTGCGCTGATGCTGTTTTGCTAAGAGCCCGTTGGCTTCAGTCCATGACGTGGTTTAGACCGAGCGCTGCGAGGGCCTGGCACTGACCCGGTTCTGGCCCAGTTCTGGCCCAGGTCTAGTCCGGTCCTGGCCGGGTTCTGGCCCAGCTCTAGTCCGTTTCTGGCCGGGTTCTGGCCCGGCTCTAGCCCTGCTCTGGCCGCACTCCAAGGGTAACGAGGTGCAGAGGTTGGCTGGGCTACGTCGTGGGCGCCGGGGAGGGGGGGGGGGGCAGCAAAATCATGGTTCCGCTCTGCAGTCGAGGCGGAGAGAGACACGGCTGGCACTCGGCCCGAGGATTGCGCTGGTGGTAATCCGGCAGACGCCCTCCCCTGCTGAACGAGCAGCTGTGAGTGTCCACATCGCTCTGGGGTAGAAACGTCTTCGCGGAGCAACGGATTTACCGATGCTATCGGTTGCAGTATTTTACGATGCAAAGGTGGCCCACACCGCGGGTGGATCTGAGTTTTGCGTTAGGATCTTATGTGGGGTGCCTTGCCTATCATCTGCCACGTAGAAACTGATATCAATGAGAAGTTCTGTCGTTATGGAGACATCAACTGCATTGATCTTTCTGATTTATTATGATCACCACAGGGTTGGTCCCCCTGTGTATTAAATAAAACATTGTGCCTTATTATTAGATGAGTCAGTGTCGCCGGTAAATCGATTCCATAAAGATAAAAGCAAATGTGATGTGTTATAAAATCACTTTAAAAAAACGTGTTTTTGTGACACACCTTCTGTGGCCATTGGCGTCCTTTGCCCTTGGCAAAATTCTGCTTTTATTATCATCATCGCTAATGTGTTTTTATGGTACTTAAATGAGCCTTGTTTATGTACAGAAGGACCATGTCACGGTGCACCTTTAATAATGAAACTCCTTTGAATTGAAAGAGACAGGCCCTCCGTGGCTGCAGTGTGTTCACCTGAATCCACACACAGGCTCTGCCCTCTGCAGCACGGCTCTCCAGCCCTCCCTCTCCTCATGACTACACACTCTGCTACCCGCCACTACCGCCACCACCACCCAGCACCACCACCTCCTCCACCCAGTAAACCTCCACCCCCAACCACAACCATATCCGCCCAGTGCCCCTACACAATCCCCCCAAAACCAGCTCCGCTACACCAACACCACCTGCACCACCACCTCACACACCCCCAACACCACCAACCCCACCACCCCCTCCCCCAACCACCTCCGCCCAGCTCCCCTACCCCCCAACCACCACCACTACCACCTCCTCCACCCCAACACCCAACCGCCACCACCACCACCAGCAGCAGCACCTCGTCCTCCACCCGGCTCCCCTGCACCCCTCCACCTCCCCCTCCAGCCGGCGCCCCTACACCCCAGTCCCAGTGCAGCGGCCCGGGCTGTCAGAGCACATCTGCTCCCCGTTACCTCCGGAGCCTCGGATGTCGAGTTCAATCAGGGCCCCTCACCTCACCGCCGGACTGAAGACGGGAAGAAAGGAAACAACGTTTTGTTCTCCGCTCGCGTGCCACGACGTCACTGTGTTTTTTCTTTCTTGTTAAATAAATCAAAGAATGGGGGGGTTATTGTCCCGGACAGGGCGACGTGTGTCGAGATGGATGTTTTAACGTTTGTTAGGGTGTGTGTCTTTTTTCACGCCGGCTGAGGTAAGGCACACCGGACGCATGACATCCGAACACACACACACACGGACACACACACATGCATGCATACACATAGTGTGTGTGTGCCTGTGTGTGTGTGTGTGTGTGTGTGTGTGTGTGTGTGTGTGTGTGTGTGTGCCTGTGTGTGTGTGTGTATGTGTGTGTGTGTGTGTGTGCGTGTGTATGTCCTGGCAGGGGATGGATACGCTTTAATTAGACGGGTGACATTTCTCCCACTGAACACAGACCCCCCCCGTCCCCAGCAGAGAAAGCAGAACAACCAGTCGATACAATAAGAGGAGCCACCAGAAGAAGACAAGAGAAACGCCAATATTCCTATTCTTTATTAAATGGCTCCAGCCTCCCAGGAGACATGGCCAATTGATCGCGTCGCCGAGATAAGAACGGGCCACTGTTAACAAAGCCCTGACCTACACACAACCACAGCAACACACACACACAAAAACACAACCACAGGCACAGGCACACACACACACACACACACACACCGATCCAAATGACTCAGCATTTATTCTGTAAACACACAGCAAGCCCTCAATAATGGGCTTTTGAATAATACACATAAGATGACAACACAAGGCGGTAACTGTCGACACTTTGGCATCCTGCTCTCTGCCACCAGGCTTCCGACCCAATTAAAACTGATCCACAGGATAAGCCATTGCTGTTATGTGGAAGTCGTGTCGCAGGATATCTACCTGAAGAGGCAGATGGCTGCCATCATTCTAAATCATGTCTCCCTCCCCTCTCCCCACCACGCCCCCTAAGGCAGACTTCCCCTAAATAACCTGATGAGGTTTGGCTGTGGGCTGTGTTCTGTGTCTAATTATCTGTACAATCAGCGGCAGATGTTGGGCCCCCCGTCTGTGTGTGTGCGTCAGGACGGGCCCCTCCCAGGTACCCAGGGAAGGATCATCGTTCTGGCAGGGCCTCACACACGCAGCTCGTGCGGATACCTGGGCCTCTCTCTCTGCTGACTTTCCCAAAGTTTCAGAGCTCGTCCTCTGAAAACCTTCCATCGATGGTATCGCTTACGCCAGCCGGAAGGGAGACACCTAGCACAACATGCTACCGGCAACTTAACGGAGCCGAGATGTCCCGTATGTGGACACTGGGCACCGAGGAGACGGAGGGAGAGCAGATTGGGATGCTCTGGGTTAACCTGTGTGCTGCTAATGATGCTGATGTGGGTTTGTGTGTGTGTGTGTGTGGTTGAACTAGTTGGATGCACTCCCTCAACCGACTGTAACCTCCTTCATTGCACTCTACTTGTAATGCTAGATGATATTTCACTTGGTTCTGTACCTTCTTTTAGCCCTTTGTTATTTTCCCTATGTTTCATTTTTAAGCTGCTTTGGCAATGTTTATTTTCCAAGCCGATAAAGCTCTTGTGTATTGAGAGAGAGAGTGAGAGAGAGAGAGAGAGAGAGAGAGAGAGAGAGAGAGAGAGAGAGAGAGAGAGAGAGAGAGAGAGAGAGAGAGAGAGAGAGAGAGAGAGAGAGAGAGAGAGAGAGAGACCACATTTGGCTTTCATGGTAGCTTTGTTACCATGAAGTAACATGTAACTTTGCATATCGGAGGGTAATTGCCAAACAATATTTCCGAATTATAGATCTAGCTCTGGCTAGCATTGATTTTATTTTATTCATCTGATAAGCAGTCTGCCTCACCGGACAACCTGTCTGCCCCACCTTATCCAAGTCTGCATCTTACCACAAACATAATTTATCTTCCAACAGCGTGCTAAATGGCACAGCTATGACACCCACACTCCATCACCACAAGGACGGCAGAAGATCTCGTTACAACTTTCGCTTTGTTTGTTTTCTGTACCAGAAGTATAACAAAGGTTTTCCATTATGCAGGTTCCACATCTCCATTGTGTTAAGTCATCCTCGCCTTGACCAATCAGGGAGAGTCTCCTGTGCATTGAAGGAGCCAATGGGAGCTGTGAGGTAATTGAGAACAACAGCTCTACAGAAGGACTTAATCAGGCCTGGCGACAACCGCTCACACACACACTCACACAAAAACACACACACACACACACACACACACACACACACACACACACACACACACACACACACACACACACACACACACACACACACACACACACACACACACACACACACACACACACACACACACACACACACAATGTGTGCTCTCATCCAACACCCCCCCCCCCCCCGCTGTTTGCACACAACCAATCATCAAACATTCCCGCTGTGTCTTTCTCAGCCAATCAACCTTCAGGAAACTGCTGGGCTGTCCCGTTGTTCCAAGATAGCAAACATGCTATCTAAATGTATCGCAGGATTCCTCTCTCCAGTGCCGTTGGCTACATGAAGCCAGATAAGAAACACGTGGAGGTCTCGGCCTCCGTGTCAGAAAACACAAACAAAACAACGAAGAAGGATGTTTTCCTACATGTTGGTGTGTCTGTGTATCTGGTGTGCGTGTGTACGTCTGTATATGTGTGTTTGTGTGTGTCTCAGTGCTGAGTGTGTGTGTGTGTGTGTGTGTGTGTGTGTGTGTGTGTGTGTGTGTGTGTGTGTGTGTGTGTGTGTGTGTGTGTGTGTGTGTGTGTTTAATGAGTTGTGTCTGAATGTGTGAGTTTGGTGAGTACAGGTTTTTGTGTTTGTGCGTGCGTGCGTGTGTATGCATCTCATCTTGGTGAGTGGCGAGTGAATGTGTGCGAGTGTATATGTGGGTAAGTGTACATGTGTGTGCGAGCCTGCGTGCGTGTGTGTGTTTCATACCTCAGCCTCTTGTAGTACTGCTTGACTTTGTCCAGTGAGGCAGCGTTGATCTGAGCCTGGTATTCCTCCACGGACACGTTGTCCCGGTAGTAGTACCCTTCCATGCTCTCCAGGGCTGGGGGAGGACAGAGAGAAAGGTGTTACCGTCTGTGCATGGTTTAATACAGCCATTCAATATGATGTATAGCGCTATGTCGTATATGCTTATTGATTTATATTTTTATCGTTGTTTTTTATGTTATGTTTTTTGGTGTGATCATTCAATTGCTGTGGAACTTGAGGAAGAAAGAAGAAAATGTGTGAGAGAGAGCGAGAGCGAGAGAGAGAGAGAGAGAGAGAGAGAGAGAGAGAGAGAGAGAGAGAGAGAGAGAGCGAGAGCGAGAGCGAGAGAGAGAGAGAGAGAGAGAGAGAGAGAGAGAGCAAGAGAGAGAGAGAGAGAGAGAGAGAGAGAGAGAGAGAGAGAGGGAGTCGGATAGGAAAAGAGAGAAAATAAGTACGAAAGAACCAAAGAACGAACAAACAACAAACAAAAAAAGAATCAGGGCAGGAAAGTGGGCATAGTCATCGCAGGCTGGTAAGCGGCCCGCGGCCCCGACGTGTCCCTGCACCTTGGGTGAAGAGCACGGGGTAGATCCTGAAGCCGCCCCCGTTCCTCAGCCGCTGGGGCAGCTGGGAGAAGTAGAAGCCCTCCAGGTAGAAGCAGACCTTCAGAGCCTGGCGGGTCCCCTCCACCTGGTAGGACACGGGCATGTCTAAGGGGACGGGAGGGAGGGAGGGAGGGAGGGAGGGAGGGTGGGAGGGAGAGGGAGGGTTGAGGAGGGGGGAGTGGGAGGGGAGAGGAGAGGAGAGGAGGGGCGGGGAGAGGGGAGAGGAGAAAGGAGGGCAGAGGAGGAGAGGAATGGGGAGGAGAGGAGAGGGGAGGAAAGGGGAGGGTTGGGGAGGAGAGGGGAGGCAAGGGGAGGGGTGGGGGGGGGGAGATAGAGGAGGAAAGAGGAGAGGGGCGAGAGGAGCCGGGAGAGGAGATAAGAAGGGGGGGAGATGGGAAGGAAGAGAGGGGAGGGGAGAGCGGCGAGGGGTGATGGATGGGGAGGGGGGGGGAGGAAAGAGGAGAGCGGAGAGATGAAATGGAAAGGGAGGGG
>NC_079434.1:6134318-6174318 GCF_026213295.1 Gadus chalcogrammus | reverse complement strand
AATGAGAAGAAGGAGGGGAAGATTGAAAACAGGTGTAGGGAAGGAGAGTAAGAAAGGTATGTGTAATGAGGATCTGGGGTAAAGCCTGCATCACACCCAAACGTCAATAAACGGACTACACGCCCCAGTGCCAAAGTACACGCTTGAAGAATTTCCTGTTGCTATAATTTCCACCCAAAAAGGAAACACAAATACTGTTTTCATTAGCAACTTCCTGTCCGTCACGTCACGCTGCATCGACATTCATCTGTGTCTGCATTATGCAGGCCCGTGGTTCATTCATGTAAGCCAGCAACATGTTCTCTAGGGCTTGTACGCATCGCAATGACCACCACCATGATGGAAGCATAGGAGCTTGGGAATGTCAGTTATTGTGTTGGTAGTCATGGTATATTAGTCAATGTTTATTAATTAGTCTTGAAATGATTTGTCATTATGGGGAGAAATTGTTGTGTTTGAAACTGCCACGGCATTACTCGAGCGAGACATGTGTATTCATCAGCCTAGCTTACGGTATATTAAATTTGGTTTCGGATTTTACAGTACTACAACTCTCAATATGGTGGAGTAATGCTAACAGAAAATCCAATGCAGATGGTGTACTAGCACTATTGAACGTTTTTCTTAGTTGTCTCTGGGTTAAGAGGGGACGTATCTTCGAAAGCAAGAATAAGAGGAGCATGACTCATCGGACCAAGACATTAAAAGCACGTCCATTTTAAAGCAACTTTACAGAAATTTTGCGAGACAAAGTGCGAGGGGTTGTTCTCTTGGCAGAACGATCCGAGCTCTGACTCTGACAAACCGCGGCTATATCCGTAGTTACGTAATGTCCTCCCCTCGAAGCGAGCCACTAATCCCGCGTGGGTCAAGTCCAGACATGCCGGTCGAATCTTGGCCTCATCAATGCTCTTTCCAACAGCTCTTTCTGTTTTTCTTTTTGTTGCAAAATGAGATGAATTACAAAATTTGAAAATTTGAAAATGGGACAACGGCTGCCTTTAAGACGATCTCAGACGTGAAAGCTCAGGCTCATTATGAGTCGTGTTGAAGCTACCTTTCGACTTTTTAGCAGCAAATCAGGTTTCTGGCTAAAACCTGGCTCATGTATTATGTATTCTTCATCTTTAAAGCGTGATGTGTGGTGTTCAGGACTGAAACCTTGCCTGTTTGGCAGGGTGAGAGTAAGCAGTGAGGCAGGAGAGCTTTCGTTTGGCTTGATAACGCGCCCAAGCACCAAAGCACCCACGCACGCGCACACACACACACACACACGGGGGTGTTTACAATGCTCTGAATGGGGGATAATCCCTCTTGGAAGCCCCTCACTTTGCTGCTTGTTTTTTCTAGCAGAAAGGGTCACAGGCAGTGCAACAAATACTGTCCAGATTCAGTAACACTACGACAACATAAAGTTGACCGGAAAGTAAAAAAAAAATAAGACGCAAATTTTATAAAGATTGTGCACATGTTGCATACATTCTTCCCTGTAACAGCACACCGCTTGAAGGCTTTTAAAAGTCAAACCTACCTAAGTCGCTGGACCTGGATTCATTATGATCACCCTACTTTTGTGGTCTACTTTATTCCCCCGTCTTTTCTATAATATATTCCACTCCAAAAGCAGAGGTGTTTTCCCAGTCCTTGACCAGAGAGCGTGTTTTAAAGGAGGCCAACGATAATGACCTTTGTATTACGGCACAGTATACGATTTTGTGCTTCAAAGGAAGACATTGATTGAAACGGATTGCACCAGATTGCCATGTTACCATATCTGCAGTCAGTACACATAAACACCACATATAATACAGTTTTAGTCTGTTCTTCTAGTCTGGCGACACGCATGTTCACCTGTGCTTCTCTCAAACGTCTCAAACAAGGGCCTCATCGTTACATCGGCCCCGGGCCGGCGGTACGAAATCCCGGACACACCAATACAGTGTAGTCCCCAGGCGCTGAGGAGCAAGGCAGTGTCTGTGCAGGTCCTCACCAGGTGGGGGGAGAGGAGGGACTGGAAGTGGAGCAGCAGCCCGGCGCTGGCGACCTGCTCCAGCCAGCGGTGGCCGCCCTCCTGGGGCTCCGGGGGGTCCGTGGAGTCCTGGCTCTCCGGCTCGCAGTCCCTTCCTCCATCGTGGAACTGAGTGGGAAAGCATTGGGAAACACAATGGTCAGATAAAGAGTTGACCGCTGGAGTACGAAGATACAGTGTTACATTCACATTTACATTTAGGGCATTTAGCAGACGCTGTTATCCAAAGTGAATTACAATAAGTTTGTTTCTCTTTCTTTCTTTGTCAGAAGAAAGAGAAACAATATATCGCTGTCGGTACGGTAAGGATTTTGATAGAACCAAGTGCAAAGCCCCAACAACCGCTAGGTTAACCCATTCCCCGTACACAACAAAGATAGCTAGGATAAGATATAAGTACTATATTTAAGTTCAAGGACGTACAACATACAATAAGTGCGTAAGAAGGGTGTGTGGGGGGGGGGGGGGGTAAGGGGGGGAGACTATGCAGAGTTTAGGTGAACTCTGAACAAGTGAGTCTGGAAGTATGCCACTTGGTAGACGCTGTTAACCAAAGCGTTTGACGATAGTCTGGTGGCTGCCTAACCCCGACAGTGTTGATGCCCTGCTCTGCCAAGTGAGAAATTGCTCATGAACTGGTGGGCTGTATAAGTATGGTGAACTGGTTTCACCTGGTTGAGCACGGCCAGGAGATGCTGAGAGAAGGCACACACGGCCGCCACCAGTGACTGGCAAAACACCATGTCCCGCCTTAGCTGGATCTCAGAGTCTGGTAGAGCAAGCCAGGGCACCATGGAGAGAGAAAGCGAGAGAGAGCGAGAGAGAGAGAGAGAGTAAAATAATTAATCTCAATGGTTCATGCTATACTTATTATAGTGCATGACAAGCAGAAAATGAAAAACGGTCGGACAAAATCTTGTCCAAGCGTGAGTGAATTATATTAGCTGGCTGCGGTTGGTGTTTTTCGTTGATTATAAAATAACTTTTGGGTTACATTTTAAATGGTAATAGTTTGGGGGGGGGGGGGGGGGGGGGGATGGTGATTAAAAAGCTGTCTTCTACCTTTAGGTCTGCTGGGTAATAAATATTAAATTAAATTACATCAGAATAAAGGGCAGGTCTGCCCTAGCAGAACATAATTGGCCTCTATAATATTTTAATGAACATAAAAAAAAAGAGCATGAATGAATAGTGAGACTTAATTAATCTCAGCGAAAAGGTGATTTATGTTCTCATTAAAAGATATATTGAGGTGTTCTGTGCTCGGTGTAAAAATAACAAAACATAACATCTAGATGGATACCACTCATTAGCACTGATCTGAAATCAGTGTGTAATGATTGTGCCCGGTATTCAGATTGTGTACTCATGGGCAGATGGTGGACTCTATGGCTCATTCATTAACCAAAAAGTTATTCAAACGTCCACAAACACAAAAACAGACACACAGACACACACTCCCTTGTTTACAACTCTTGGTCAGTTTACTTGATCGGTTGTTTATTTTAATTGGACGATCGTTTGTGTTGGTTTAGTATTGGGTTGGCATAAAAGCGGCTGTGTGTTGAATTTACATAAACATGAATACATTCATATATTTGTATTAAAAACAAAAGGACGGGATTGAGCAACACCGACCTGTGTACTGCAGTAGGACCAACAGCAGCCGTGTCTTCACCTCTGTGGGAACAAAAACACACAAAACACACTCCATCAACTCCAAAACAAACAACAAAGTCTATGATTCGGCCTCGATTACGCAGCCCCGGTCTATAAACCAGAACCCTGTAGGAGTTATATGATGAAGAAAAGACCCAACTCCTCCACCTCCTTCGTCCACCTCCTCCACCCTCCGCTCTTCATTCTCCACCTCCTCTCCAGCTCCTCCACCCTCTCCCCTCTTCTCCCTCCACCTCCTATCTCCAGTGCCTCCTCTCTCCCCCTCTCTCCCCCTCTCTCCAGCTCCTCTCCAGCTCCCCTACTCTCCCCTTTTCTCCCCACCTCCTCTCCAGCCCTAACACTCTCCCCTCTTCTCTCCCCACTTCTCTCCAGCTCCGCCTCTCTCCACCTCCTCTCTCCCCTCTACCCCTCCTCTCTCCCCCCTACCCCTCCTCTCTCCCCTCTACCCCTCCTCTCTCCCCTCTACCCCTCCTCTCTCCCCCCTACCCCTCCTCTCTCCCCTCTACCCCTCCTCTCTCCCCCCTACCCCTCCTCTCTCCCCTCTACCCCTCCTCTCTCCCCTCTACCCCTCCTCTCTCCCCCCTACCCCTCCTCTCTCCCCTCTACCCCTCCTCTCTCCCCCCTACCCCTCCTCTCTCCCCTCTACCCCTCCTCTCTCCCCTCTACCCCTCCTCTCTCCCCTCTACCCCTCCTCTCTCCCCCCTACCCCTCCTCTCTCCCCTCTACCCCTCCTCTCTCCCCTCTACCCCTCCTCTCTCCCCTCTACCCCTCCTCTCTCCCCTCTACCCCTCCTCTCTCCCCTCTACCCCTCCTCTCTCCCCTCTACCCCTCCTCTCTCCCCCCTACCCCTCCTCTCTCCCCTCTACCCCTCCTCTCTCCCCTCTACCCCTCCTCTCTCCCCTCTACCCCTCCTCTCTCCCCTCTACCCCTCCTCTCTCCCCTCTACCCCTCCTCTCTCCAGCTCCAACACTTCCAACTCACAGATGTTTATCTTCACATGTGGGGGTGGGAGCCAATATCATAAAATCAGCCCCCCCAGGAAAGAGAGAGGAAGAGATGGAGGGAGAGTGTGTGTGGGGGAAGAGAGAGGATAAGAGAGAGAGAGAGAGAGAGAGAGAGAGAGAGAGAGAGAGAGAGAGAGAGAGAGAGAGAGAGAGAGAGAGAGAGAGAGAGAGAGAGAGAGATACACAGAGGGCGGAAGAGAGGGAGAGATTATAATTCAAGTCTCTATTTGTTTATAGAAATATTATGTCTGCCAGGAGAACATACAGATAGTTAAAATAATTGGCAGAGATCTGCAGAGATTTGTCGATATGAAAATGTGTCAGCCTAATGGATGGGGGGTTACAGTTATATTAATTGTCTGTTTGCTCAGTCTGCTCTGACACCGCCAGCTCACCTTTCCCAGGAGTGTCATGTGACCGAGGCAACGATATGAGCTGTCTGTGTGTGCACGTGTGTCAGAGAGAGAGTTTCCATGTGTGTGTCTGTTTGTAAGTGTGTGTATCCGTGAAAACATGTGTGTGCAGGCATGTCTGATTTAGAGTGTGCATGCGAGTGAGTTTGTGTGTGAACATGCATGTGTTTCTGTGTACGTGTGTGTGTGTGTGTGTGTGTGTGTGTGTGTGTGTGTGTGTGTGTGTGTGTGTGTGTGTGTGTGTGTGTGTGTGTGTGTGTGTGTGTGTGTGTGTTCTTGCATGCGTGTATGAGTGTTGGCATGCCTTCACACGCATATGTGTGTGCAGACATTTGAGCACGTCTGTCCAAAAAAGTACAGTACATGTGGTGCGTACGTGTGGTGCGTACGTGCAGTGTGTGTGCATGTGGGATGTGCGCGCAGGTGTCTGCGTGTGCGTCAGTGTGTTCCCAATCTGTGGGCCAACAATCACAACAGACTGTGCTTATCTTTGACGTTATTATAATTTATGCCTTCTGCAGGCCTTACGACAGGAGGGAGGGAACTGTATACACTGGTCTCCTACCAGGACCCCATGCAGAGCTTTGACCGGGGTTATATGGGCGATAAACACAGCTTGATGAATAAAGAGAAGAGGCAAAGTACAAAATGAAATATATATTCAGCGATATGAGGTTTTTCTCATAATCGTAATATATGGCAATATCCACCCCCTTGAGTTTTCACATATTTATGTGTTTTCAATATAATCGAATGGAGAGCAGAGCCAGTGGAGGCATCGCGGCAACCTCCGCTTTTGCATATTTCAACACTTTGAGTCTTGCGAGCGCTGACCTTCGACGAAGCGGCCGACGGTGTGTGTAAAGGCGTGCACGCTGCCCGGAAGGTTCCAGGGGTCCTGCTTCACGTGGAGGCGCAGCTTCTTGGTACAGTTCAGCCTGGGCTCCATCTCCTGCTGGAACTCTGACGCACGCACGCATGCACACGCACACGCCAACACACACACACACACACACACACACACACACACACACACACACACACACACACACACACACACACACACACACACACACAAACACAAACACACACATTAATGCAGGGCAGACAGGAGGGTCTTATTGTACATGCTTCAATCAGTCAGACTTCCCCTGATCCTCCACCAGCATTGTGTTGTGCCAAGTGATTGAGTGAGTGATTGAGTCAGAGAGAGAGAGAGAGAGAGAGAGAGAGAGAGAGAGAGAGAGAGAGAGAGAGAGAGTTGGTGTCTCTGATCTGTAAACCACACAGAGGACACTTTCCCTTTGGAGGGAGAAGAGCATTGTGTGTGTGTGTGTGTGTGTGTGTGTGTGTGTGTGTGTGTGTGTGTGTGTGTGTGTGTGTGTGTGTGTGTGTGTGTGTGTGTGTGTGTGTGTTTGTGTGTGTGCGTGATGAGCATTAACCACACATAAGTGAGCGGGAATTATCAACTTTGATCGAGGCATCGCCCCCCTCAGGGAAAATGGCTATGTACATAAACAGTACATCCTGTGGACACAGGCGCATATGCACGCTTACACACACACATATGCCCACACACACACACAAACACACAGAAAGCCACATAAACAAGCCCACTTGCGGATCAAACATATCCCACACTCGATTGAACAGCACAGCATCAAGCTAGGGTGTTTGCAGAATAAAATTACTAAAACACTGAGGTAAAACAAACACTTCATCTGTTTTCTGGGTTTACAGATCACCAAGGCTAACGTCCACTTCCCCTCAAGGACCCCAAATCCTCCGACCCCGATAAAAGCCTTGAGTGAAGCCCTTGGGCTCAGCGGACGGCCATCAAAGCAACGTTGTTCATCGTAAAAAGTAAGACCGTCTCCTCGTCTCTGCCTGCGCGAAAACAGCTGCGTCTGGCAAACAGAGCTTTCTGCTAGCTAATCTGCAAAATATGCTACGCTATGGAGAAAACATTGAGTTCAAAACAGGCCATCGTGGGCAAGTATTGGCACCGTTTATTGTCGCCCAGTAGAAAGATAAGGGCTATATTTAGCGTCGCCTCTCTGCTACACGCCCTCGAAAGAGATAACATTTCCGAGTACAATAGATAATATACAGCCGTTGCCAATGTTTGGTTGAATATTGTGTCTGAATGGAGTGTGAAGGACAAACACATTCCAGGATTGAGTTTGATATACACTGATACAAACTAAACATAAGAAGGACCAATCTCCCATGGTCGGTCAGCTGTTTGGCTAACAACCAAGAAGATGTAGAGGGAAGTTGAGGCTGTTAATTGGCTTATTCCAGAGCTGTGGTGTGGGAGGGAAAGCAGAGGAACAGCTCAGGGGAAACCAGGGAGGATGATGAGGAGTGAGAGGAGAAGGTGGAGTTATGGAAGAAAGGGATGAGAGGGATCTGTCCCAGAAGGAGCACAGGAAGCAGTTATCTCTGGACTCTTCCTATACCCCGTCCCACATGTACCTTATCATGTTCCCACGCACACACACACACTCTTTCACACACACACACACACACACACACACGTACAAGCGCACACCCACACACATACACACGTAATATGCACATACTTACATCCTCACAAACTAATCTATTTTCTTTCTTCAACACACATATGCACAAAAACACACAGACACAGACACACACACGCACACACACACTGTGGCAGGAAGCAGCGGCCCAGTGCGTTGGGCGGTGGCCTGCCTGTTCTCTCCTGGTCTGTGGGCTCTGGGGGGTTTCTGGAGTCTCTTCAATGTTATCTTTCTCCTCTCCCACTGCCCTGACCCAGCCAAGGAGGCCCCAGAACACACAAGAACCAGAGCCGGGGCACAGGGCCAGGAACCCATCTACTTGGAGAGGAACATCAGCTAGGAGCAGGCGGGAGTGCCACAGACCAGCCAATCAGAAGGCAGCGTCAACGCTGATGTGCTTTTGGCAATAAACGTACACTTAGCCAAGGCTTTTGACTTCTTAGGGACAAACAATAAGCACACACACCAAGTGTAAAAACCAGTGTGATCCACGAGTGACATCAACAGATCTAATTCATGCCAATGATGGTATGTGAATTCGGGTTATCATCCTGTAGTCTCTACACCACAATCCGACATTTACCGCACTCTACAGGCTAACCTTACCAACGTGATGCTTCTGAATGTTTTATTCTCCGACACCTCAAGGGGATATGGTGTGGGTGAAGTTCGTCTGGATACTGATCAACTCACATGCCCAGCGGGGAGAGGAAGAGGACGCAGGATGAATAATTGAATACATGTCTGGAGAAGGAGAGGAGAATGTCGACGAGAGACAATACTGAGTGATCCTTTCTTATTATGTCTTTCGTACTGATAAAGCCAATTGAGCAGAATTTAACTGAATTCAGAGGGACAGAAAATAGAGAGAGAGAAAAAGAAAGAGAGAGAGAGAGAGAGAGAGAGAGAGAGAGAGAGAGAGAGAGAGAGAGAGAGAGAGAGGCAGATAGAGGCCCCGTCCACACGGAGCCGAAACGGGCGAAACGATCCGGTTTCATTTTATGCGGTTCAGGAATATCTCCGTAAAGACGGATTCATTGCGAAACCTCAAACTGTAGAAACGCTGCAGTAAATATTCAAGGCACTGGTTCTCCACAGAGAAAAGTGGAGCGCATCAATCCTGTGCGTATACAGCCTGCGCGCTGTATACAAACATTCAGTCACAAGGAGATTCAACCTTTTAAATTGAGCAGAAATACTTTTTAATGTACAGTTAGTAATTAAATTGATCAAGGGGCTTTATTTTAAGCTATAAAAAATTCATCGCAACTCTGACGTCCCCCAGCTGGTGGGGGGCTAATGACGTCATCGTTTGCGTTTCAGGCGTCCACACGAATCCTAACACGAAACCGCATAGGTCCGGATAGATTTCAAACCACCTCCGAGGGTGGTTTCAGTAATGTGCGGTTTCTCGGGCACCGGATTCGCCGGCTCCGTCTGGACGGTCGGCCCGAAACGCACAAGACTTATGCGGTTTCACCAAAAAATGGCACCCTGTGTTTATGTGTGTTTTACCTTGTAGCCCTCTCCCGGGTGTGAAACATTTGGTCTGTTCGAAGGCGCGACCCACCAGCGCCCCCCTCAGCATGCTGGTGATGGAGTCCACCTGTCAAGGTGAAGCACAGGACCAGCGTTACAAGGGCTACATGCACAACACGGAAAAGACTCGCAACGAGAGAATGATTGGAGGAAATAACGGCAGCATTAGCATTCACTTCTTAAGACCTACTCCTCGATGCACGACTGGTCCAAACTGACCGTTTTCTGTCAACATTGATGGACGATAATGTTATCTATGCGATGGCCTACGAGTTCAACAGCACCTGAATCGCACAAGTATGTAGTAATCATGACTTTAGTGCCCTCTCTATCTCACTTACTTACACACACACACACACAAAACAAAAAGTATTCATCACGTGCACGTACACATGCACACACACACACACACACCCAGGGAGTGCATCTGCTGCATGTCAACAAAGCTGTGGAATCTGCTGAGCACTAAAAACTAATTCAGTGGAAAAGGGAATGCATGAAAAAACCGCCGCAGCAACACTTGCTTGTTTTGTGCTGCTTCGCTGCTTATGCTTCTCTTTCTCTTTTGTTTCAGAGGTCAACTTATGACTAGCTTTTCCTTCCTCACCGCAACTCAGCAACGGGGGGGTTGAGAGAAGTTAAAACGTACATTTCCCAAACGTAAACCATATGAAACTGATGACCCAAAGCCACTCAAACACTGAAACAACCCAGGGAAAGCAAACCACAACAAAACGTATAGGGCTGAAGAACAGTTCTTTACCCTGTGGTTGGATTTTATTCCCCTGACAGAATGATTTATACATGCCGTTATCAATATTTTGTGTTTTATATTATTTGTTGTAAAATGTCACAATACAGCCTCTGAATACTTTGAAAAGCCCTTACAAATTTATAAAACTAAACCATGTAAAGGGCACTGGTGGTTCCAGAATCCAGGCCATTAATCCTATAACTTCAATCTTATATATTACTAAATCAATCCTATGTTAGCTGTCAAATACAGCCATGGATAAGAGACTAACTAATGTAAACTTGAGTACAATAAGCTAAGCTTAGATAAGACTTAAACAGAACGGTCCTTGCATTAGCAGCTTTTTTTTTTTTAGCTAATACCTTCTTAATGGCTATCTTATTTCTATATATAGTTTCATAGCTGAGCGGAAGGCCAGCTGGCTCACCTGGCTGAACAGATGCTCCAGGAAGCCGTGGAGCTTCTTCTGCTTGTCGTGAGACAGCCACATGCTGCTGGGCATCTCGTCCCCTGCAGAGAAGGATTAACCAATTAGAACCGCACCACGCCATACGGCAGCCAATCACAGCCCGGGACTGGAAACAGTGTTGAACTTTTAACTTCTCTTCATAATTTCTTTGCGTTTTATCGTACATGGGGAAAAAGCTGAGATATATCGAGAAATACACATGAAATACAACTTATGTCGATGTTTCAATGCACACCATGATAAACCAAAATAGTTTAAATTAATAAGGCTTGAAAAAAGAGATTGATAAAAGAAACTATAGATTGACAGGACACCATATAGCCTCAGAGGCCCTAAGTTTTATAAAGCCTTCGGTCAGCACCAGAGGTGGAACTATTAACTGAATAAAAGTCCCTGGCCCTAGATTTGCTAATTAGCCCAATCTAGAGGTACAATTAATGAGCTGCTGTCAAAATACCCAAGGGATTTTACTTTCTTAATCCGGAATGGATCCCCACTGTCCATTTGTGTTTCTGCATGTGCATGTGCATGTGTGTGTGTAAGAATGAGTGTGTGTGTGTGTGTGTGTGTGTGTGTGTGTGTGTGTGTGTGTGTGTGTGTGTGTGTGTGTGTGTGTGTGTGTGTGTGTGTGTGTGTGTGTGTGTGTGTGTGTGTGTGTGTGTGTGTGTGTGTGTGTGAATACCTGCCAAGACAAATGTTTGACATGGCACACACAGCTTGGAAGTGTGTGTAGGTTTATGTAAGGGTATGATAGTCAACGAGAGAGAGAGAGAGAGAGAGAGAGAGAGAGAGAGATCGAGAGAGATCGAGAGAGAGAGAGAGAGATCGAGAGAGATCGAGAGAGAGAGAGATCGAGAGAGATCGAGAGAGAGAGAGAGAGAGAGAGAGAGAGAGAGAGAGAGAGAGAGAGGGAGCGAGCGAGAGAGAGCCTTCCTTTGAAAAGTTATAACTTTGTTTACTGCTAGGTTGTATCTTATTTTACTTTGGCAATGTATACGTACGATACCAAGCTGATTAAGCCCTTTAAATTTCAATCTTGCGAGAGAGACAGAGGGACTTTGTCTGTTTGTGACAGAGAGTGTGCGTGACACAGAGATAGTTACGGGATGTCTGAGTGGATATACAGCTGTGGATACTCTAAGTGAGAGCTGTGACCGTACGCCTGCCACAGCCCATCAAATCACCAAGGGTTCTCTGTCTCTACCGCTCCAGGCTGTAACCATGACGATAGCTATAGTCATATTGAATGATATAATATCATATTGTCTGCTGTGCCGACTACTGTCCTATACCGGGCTGACTTCACGTCCTGCCCCCTTCCTGACATTAAGCAGGAGCTTTGTGTCACGCTTCAAACGTCCACACTGAATAATGAGGTTCAAATTGTATATTTCGCCAGAAGTAATTGGTGTGTGTGTCAAGTATGCGACAGGTGCAGTGGCGCAGGTTTTTCGATCTTCACGCTTCATTTCCGGCATTTTAGTGAGTTTTTATGCACCGTTGAGTGCTTTTTCTGCATGAATTTACCATGCAAATTTCTTTAATAATATAAAAGGAAAACAATGTAGGCACCAGGTGTCGATTCAATATGTAATGGAACACAACGCAGGGAGGCTCTCAGGTATTCTGAATCGCTTTCAGATATGTATAATTCTACTCTAGATCTTCTGTTCCCCCCCTGCTGAGTCAGGATTTACTCTTCTTTCCTCTGTTGTGTCATTTCTTTCGGGAATTCATTTGTTGGTTTTTGGGAGTAAAAACAGACCCGGGTCTGAAGACAGAAGACCCGCCCCCCTGTCAGAAGCATTGTTGAGCCTTGTGAGTAACGGTACAGTGTTTTTCAAAATAAAAGTGCCCTGCTTCTTTCATGTTTTTATTGGGGGGACAAATGCACATGTTTTAGATATTGTAACATGTGCGTCCCATCCCAAAATAATCTCTTTAAGCGCTAAACCAAATCTACAGTGTAGTGGTGAAGACAGCAGATTACTGATGCGTGGCGCAACATGAGATACAAAATAGTGTGTCAAGAAACAGCTTGAGAACCCTGCAGTTACAGAGTTGCTGCTCGCTCTTCCGCTGTAAGCCCCTGTTGACAGGAGCATAAATATCTGCCACCCGTCAAGACTGTGTTGCGATTTCTTATGAAACACCTCCACTCTCCCGTACACAGGTAACTTGTTTTCTAAACAGGTTCCAGCTAAATAAAATGCTTCCTTCAAGGTTGGATACCTCTGGAGTCCTTCTCGTTTAGACGGCCCCCGTGTTTCACTTGATGAAATGTTGCATTGCATTGTTGGTATCATGGACTATGGCCTGCCTCTGTGGGGCGCTTTGATGGCTCTGATGGTAAGTGTTTGTGTGTGTGTGTGTGTGTGTGTGTGTGTGTGTGTGTGTGTGTGTGTGTGTGTGTGTGTGTGTGTGTGTGTGTGTGTGTGTGTGTGTGTGTGTGTGTGTGTGTGTGTGTGTGTGTGTTCGCATGTGTTTGTGTGTGAGTGTGTGCGTGTGGTGTGTTTATTTGTGTCTGTATTTTTGTGTGTGTGTGTGTATGTGTGTGTGTGTGTGTGCATGCATACCCGAGTCCATCTCGTCACTGTGTACATAGGAGCTACAGTGACTGCTGCAGATGCTGGTGAAAGAGGCGATGGAGTTTCTGTTGCTGTTGCAATCGCTGGAGAAAACACACATGAAAAAAAATGTAGTTAGAGTTCAGTCAGTCGCCTCTGTTAAGTATAACACTTTTCATCACGTGAGATGTTTAATGATATATTCCTTAAATTTTTTAACCTCACAAACCCCCAAGTTAACAGATATGATAATCGTTTTGTTTTAAGTATTGCATGATAATAATAACTGCAGTATTATGCTCTGCAAAAGGCATTCAGACAATTCCCACCTGCCAATTAGGAAAGAAATATCCAATTTGGACAGGAACCATTTACAGGGGCAGGGACCGTGCGCTGACTTCAATATTATGATTCATGAGAATGAAAAGAATTAAAGAAGCTATTTCCATGTCCCTTGCTCTTCAACTATGGATTTTCTGCCTCGCTGCCGTAACACCTTATCTATTGTGTAATTGTGCCGGAGGTTGGAGACACTCTGTCATTCTGTCACGAGCCGGGGCAGGAACAACCCATTACGGATTGACATTGATCTTTTAAATACGTTTTAAACCGAAACTTCTCCCTGAGGCTGCATTGGAAGGCAGTCCTGAACAGTCCCGGTTAAAGAGGGCCTTTCACTTAAACACACAAAGCTGGAATAAACTTCCTAGAGATCTGAGACTCGCTCCAAGCCTGACAGCATTAAAATAAAGGTTACAAACGTTTATATTCACCTTCGCCCTCTGCTAAATTATAATTTGATTCAAATGTTTCTCTTTTATTCCATTGTCTTCCATGCATTCTCTGAAATAAGGTTTTCATCTCTACACTTTTATTGAATCTTTTAAATTCAATTGTTAAAATTCTTCTGTTTTATTTGACTACATGACATGTGTTTATGTGAACAACATCGTGCCTGCCATGTGTATGAAACGCGCTGCATAAATTAAGTTGACTTGACCTGACCTGACTGATACGCAGCTGGGTCGTAACGAGAGGTAATCGTAGTCATCTCAGTTTCTTCACCCCACCACCACCAGCACCACCACCACCACCACCACCAACCCCTCCCCCATCACCCCAATCACCCCCACCACCACCCCCACCAACCCCAACCATCACCCCCCCCACCACCACCACCAGTACCACCACCACCACCCCCACCACCACCCCCACCACCACCCCCAGAGCAAGGGGGCCTCACCTGTAGGAGTCCCGGTTGCTGATGGTGTCGTGGCCCGAGTCCTCCTGCTCGTCCCCGGCCACGTTGAAGCACACCTTCTTGCCGTTCTTCTCGCCCCGCTCGGCCTCGCTCTCCGGGGCGATCAAGCCCTCGGGGGTCTTGGCGTCCGTCGCGCCGGGGTGGCTGATGGACGACAGCAGGCTGAGGGGGGGAGGGAGAGGAGAGGGTGAACACATGGATTACACGGATCAAAAAGGGAAGGACGCCATCGATCAGCGTCGGGCGATTCCTCCGCTGGCCACCAGATGGCTTCCTGCACGACATCTGCTGTCATTGTTTCCACCTGTTGGTCACCATGGGACACTTTGTGTGGAGGCACAGCTGCGTTGGTCACGTATTGCTCCGTCCTGAAGTTCCCTGTAGTCCTCTCTGAGCTTGTGTTCTGCTCCCAGGTGACTTTTGCTTGTCGTCTTTTGTCCTGATTATTTAACTGTTATTTGAGGCGACAGACTGTTGACCTGGATTGCGCGCCTTCCTGCTCTGAACTCCGCCTTCAGCACGCTCTGTTTCACTGTGATTGGTTCCGCACCAGAACCGGCAGTTCTGACACACTCACACGGGCCAACGTGATGGATGGGTCTGACTGAAATCACCTTATGGTTTTCACACCACAGGCAAAAGGGTCTTTGAAATAGAACTTCTTGCGAATCGAAATCATCATGTGAACACAGTACTATCTATCTATAAAAACATTTGTGGTAAAATAGTGGACATTGGGGAACAAATATGGACCTTGGGATCAAGTATTAAAAATACACGCCCTGCATCTGATCTCACTGTCAGTTACTATGGATCAAATCATCTGGCCAAGGGCTAAACGGTCAAATGAACACACAGTGTTTCACGACATGCACGTCCACGGAGGTGGGGGGGGCAGGTGACGGCCTGGGCCCGGCTAAACCCCCTGCTTGTTTGTCTGCTCCGCTTCCGCGAAACAACAACATCCGATGGGCCGCAGCTCCTAGCGCATCACGACCCATATTAATAGGTTCAAACGCCTGGAAAGAGAGTCCAGCTGTGTCAACAAGACGCCACAGCTCTCTCTTTCTCTCTCTCTCTCTCTCTCTCTCTCTCTCTCTCTCTCTCTCTCTCTCTCTCTCCTCTCTCTCTCTCTCTCTCTCTCTCTCTCTCTCTCTCTCTCTCTCTCTCTCTCTCTCTCTCTCTCTCTCTCTCTCTCTCTCTCTCTCTCTCTCTCTCTCTCTCTCGGCCTGGTTTCCATCAGTGGGCTATTGCCGGAGCAGGAAGAAGCGGCGGCATTGGGATATTTTCACAGTTGCTCCGACACATGGTGACCATTACTCCCAATAAATGCGAGGCTTGGACTTTTCTTCCTCCGCTTGTATGTTCGGATCCCCTCCCCTCCCCGGCCCCTCTCGCCGCTGACACGCAACGTCTGTTTATGCTTCGGCTTTCATGTCATCCGTGTCCGCGTACATTTTCCATTCTGTCATCACGCGAGGTGAGGTGGTGAGGGTGGGGGTGGTATAGTGCTATGCGTGTGTGTGTGTGTGTGTGTGTGTGTGTGTGTGTGTGTGTGTGTGTGTGATTAGATTCGACTAGATTAGAGGGCAGAGGGGCGTTAACTCCTCAACATATCTGAGGGACGCTAACAGCAGTGTTACATGGAATAAATGTTCAAGCCTTTCCCACATTTTAAAAGCTTCTCCTGTTCTGTACCACCTCCTCATTTTGAATCCAAACACAGCCACACACACACACACACACACACACACATACAGGCGACATGCCACAGGGATTAGCTCATTAAGGATTCGCTGTATAGACCCCCTCTCCACACAGTGCCTCCGGAGTCAGATTGGCATTCCATCGCCATGGAGATGGCCTCACTACTCCCCCCCCCCCCCCCCCCCCCGCCCAAGGCTCCTGATTCGCTGAGGGTTGATAAGGAAGTGGGACAAAGCTTCCAAGAGGGGGTGAAGAGAGCTGATGGTGATGACGGTGGTCCACTTTTTGACGGTTGTGGTGGGGGTGGTGGCGAAGATGCTTGTGAAGGTGGGGGTGGTGACGAAGATGATGGTGAAGGTGGGGGTGGTGACGAAGATGATGGTGTAGGTGGTGGTTGTTGTGATGATGGTGGTGGTGGTTAAGGTGGTTAAAGTGGTGGTGAAATGATGGTGATGGAGGTGGTGGTTCTGGTGGTGGTGGGGTAAGTGTGTGGGGGGGGGTTGTTAGGGGTATCAAAGAACCAGAGGAATGGAGGAAGGGGCCCTGATAGGTAGGAAGGGGGAGGAAGTAGAGCAGGGAGAGAGAAAAAGGAGAGCGAGAGCAAAGTGCCCGAGGGCTCAAGATGAAGCCGTCCAAAAGGCTCCGATCTCACACCGCTCCTGACATGGCACTGGCACATCGCCGTAGCACGCCAGGCCCACATGCCAACCCCTACTCTGTCGACCCCTGCAGGTCCTCACCGTCTCTTCAATAGAACTACGTGCAAGTAAGTATGAAGAAAAGCACACCGTCTCTTTGAGATTACACCAACACATCAATGCTGCACTATTTTGACACGGTGTCTTCATGTTTTTATCGGTTTGCAGTATGCTTTCGTCCCGGTTCGCTGTATGCTTTTATCCAACCAACGCTCTGTAGCGAGGTCTCCAGGCCCTGTGGAGAATCCAGGCTCCAGCAGCTACGGAATGGAGAGATCTCTGCCTGAACATGGATTCAGCCGAGGACTGCAAAGGAATGATGTTGTTGTGTCTGCTTATAAATTAGAAAGGGATTTGTGTGGATCCCTCTGTGTGTGTGTGTGTGTGTGTGTGTGTGTGTGTGTGTGTGTGTGTGTGTGTGTGTGTGTGTGTGTGTGTGTGTGTGTGTGTGTGTGTGTGTGTGTGTGTGTGTGTGTGTGTGTGTGTGTGTGTGTGTGTGTGTGTGGTAATACATTGATATTTGCATGAGATCAGAGGCCCACCGGCAGGCTATTGTTGGGCATAAATATAACATTAACATTTGAAAAGATCTATGGAACACCAAGAAAACGAATCGTACCAAAACACATGTTGGATAAGTTCCAAACGTTTCTGCCCTCTGCCTCTCTTGGGGATGCTAACTCACCCCCTTGGAGAAGCCAGCAGAGCCAAAGATTATCACGGAGGTCACAGCTACTCAGCGAGGCTACGGCTACTTGGTCATCACAGCGGACGTGAGCTGCGACCATCACCAGCTCATCTTCACAGTTGCATGCATGGGTGTGAGCAATGTTTTCATTAACTGAATTAGGTTGTGAAATGGCGTCTCATTAAATAGATTGTGGTAGAGTGATTGTCATCACGCTTTAATTGGGTGTTTCGGTTCATGAAAATATTATATATTATCAGGGAATGTCGAAGAGATCGGAGTGTGTGTGTGTGTGTGTGTGTGTGTGTGTGTGTGTGTGTGTGTGTGTGTGTGTGTGTGTGTGTGTGTGTGTGTGTGTGTGTGTCTGTATGGATATTTAGAAGTGTGTTGCATGTGCATTTGTGTCTGTGCATGTGTATTTGTGTGTGGGTTGGTTTGTCTGTGTGTGTGAGGCCTATCATGAGTTTTTGCGCGTGTGTGTTTGCGTGTGTGTGATGCCGTAGCAGCATGTATGCATGCCCCTGTGCATAGATGAATGAGTGTGTGTGTGTGTGTGTGTGTGTGTGTGTGTGTGTGTGTGTGTGTGTGTGTGTGTGTGTGTGTGTGTGTGTGTGTGTGTGTGTGTGTGCGCGCATGTGCGCGCGTGCGCGTAACTGTGTTTCATTGTAAGTCAATGGCATTTCCAGAGTGCACCTGGTCTCCTAAACGCCCTCTACTTCATTGACATTGAACTTCCTGTTTGGTGTGGAAGTGGGGGGGAGGGAGGGACCCCAGGCTAGGTCCCCCACTTCCCGACCACAACCTTGTGCACCTCGAGACAATGGCACTCTGGACATGGAGCCACTGGCCAGGAAGCCTTTCTTTCACAGTGCACATATTGTTTTTGGTGTGTGTGTGACTGTGTGACTGTGTGTGTTTGTGTGTGTGTGTGTGTGTGTGTGTGTGTGTGTGTGTGTGTGTGTGTGTGTGTGTGTGTGTGTGTGTGTGTGTGTGTGTGTGTGTGTGTGTGTGTGTGTGTGTGTGTGTGTGTGCGTGCGTGTGTGTGTGTGTGCGTGTGTGTGTGTGTGTGACGCCACTGTTGCATTCCCGAATTAAACATGTGAAATGGGCACTGTTGTTTACTCTTTAAATATATTAAACTTTTTCTCTTCACACACACTCACAACACAAAACAGGCACATGCACACAAACACAAGTGTATTTATGCATACACACTCGCACACACACACCTATACACAGCCACCCACCCAGGTGTTTGGGTGGTAAGCTGAGGTATTCATACTAAAAGCCAGATGCAGCACTTTGTCCGAGGTGACCGGCAGCTGCTTTATGAGGTGTGAGGCGTTTGAAAGGCGATTCAAAAAGGGAAAAGGAAATCACCAGAGACCTGTTATTCTCATCGATAAGGAAACGGCTTTCAGAAGATTAGTGAGACATGTTTTGCCTTCACTGCACTGCAGAGTGTTGAACAGAACATTGTGGACAACTTCAACGAAATACACCCATTCCTCTGATGTGGATGTTAGCTTCAAGATATTGACAAAAGAGATAACAAATATAAATCACTTTAATCAGTAGTGACTTTATCATTAGTGAGCCTATAAGTTCTGCATGTGAGTGTGTGCACACGCGCGTGTATGTGTGTGTGTGTATGCTTGCACATTGTGTGTATGTGTGTGTGCATCTCTTTCACATCTGTGTGTGCGCCTACATGCATATTTGTGTGCACGGCCTCTGTGTGTGCTTGTTTGTGTGCGCGTGCCTAAATCTGAATCTATGCATGTGCGTGTGCGTGTGTGTGAGATCCCCCTCCCCCCGGGGTGTGACGCCCCACTCACTCGTGGATCTGGGCGGCGTGCGTGTCCATCTCCTTGACGACGGTGGTGAGCTTGGCGACCAGCTTTTGGTAGGCGTCCAGGGTCTGCAGGTCCTCCTCCCGCAGGAGGAAGCGCAGGCCGTGGCCCTCCGTGCGGCCCAGGCTGTGGCCCGACGGGGCCGCCATGGTGGTGATGGTGTGCTGGGCGTACACCATGGGGCTCACCTTACCTGGGGGAGGAGAGAGAGCCCAGGGGAAACAGAGGCAGAGTGAGGGGCCTGCTAGGAGGCGGCTGGGGGCCGGCTTGGCTCAGGAGGTAGAGCGGACCGTGGACTTGTGACAAGAAGGTTGCTAGTTCGAACCCCGAGTGTGGAGGTGTCCCTGAGCACAACACCTAACCCTAAGCCGATGCAAGGCTGTCTCCTTGCATCGGTGACTCCGCCATCAGTGTGTGGATGAACTGTTTTAAGTCGCTTTGGATAAGAGCGAATGCTAAAGGCCCCTAAATGTAAATGGCGGACTGTGTTTGTTTTCCCATTCAGCTGAGGCTGAACTGAGGAAGGTCTTGCCTGAATACGGATCAAGCAAAGAATAATGTAACAACAACCACAGAACAAGCTGTGATAGAAGAAGCCTATTACCTAACAATTGGTATTGTTGTGTTTCCAATTTGTAGACCATTATTCTATTATATTCAGAACGTAACCATCCTTCGTGGTTGGGTGAAGAACGTTGATTTTTAGAGCCATTGAGGACGCAGCAATTGCACAAACAATCATATGCAAGGGAAATCGTATACATTTTATCACAGTGAAGCAAAATTATGGCAGGAATTGAAAGGAATAGAACGCAACAGTCTATGACCAAAATTCATTACGTTCAACCCTTAATAACTTTTTAATGAAATCTAAACGTCAAGCAGGACCTCGGAAAATCAATTATATGAAGATGAACGAGCAACAAGCAACGGAGATCCTAATCGAACTACGTTAAAAGTGATTGGCTTTGCATTAAGAGAATGAAAACTCTTTCTGCTCCTGTGGACTTGGTGAGCGGTGATTCTACATCGAACCGCGCGTACCACCTAAAGGCCGTCAGAGGAACTACAGTTTAGTCCCATCCAACGCTAGCCTCAACCGCAAACCACCTAGAGGCCGTCAGAGGAACTACAGTTTAGTCCCATCCAACGCGTACCACCTTAAGGCCGTCAGGGGAACAAGTCTAGTCTCAACCGCAAACCACCTAGAGGCCGTCAGAGGAACTACAGTTTTGTCTCCACCGCGTACCACCTGACGGCCCGTCATGCCAGTCTCCTATTGGCTCTCCTCCTCACCGTGCTCGGCGCTGCTCCGCCCCCCTCCCTCCATGGTGTTCCTGCGGCTGTCCAGCTGCACCCCGAAGGCGCTGCCCAGCGAGGTGGTGGTCTTGGGGTAGGACACCTCCATCACGTTCACGTGGCAGTTGGTGGGGCAGAAGTCGCTGCTGTGCAGCGGGGATACCTTGGTCTTGGCCTGCTTGAAGGTGGGCCACGCCCGGTTCCTAAGCACACGGGCAAACTGGAGCAAGAGGAGGAAGAGGAGGCGAAGGAGAAGGAGAGCAAGAGCAGGAAGAGGGAGGAACAGGAAGAGAGGGAGAAGATGGAGAAAAAAGAAGGAGGAGGAGCAGGAGGAGGGCGAGAAGATGGAGAAAAAGAAGGAGGAGGATCAGGAGGAGAAGGAGATAAAGAAGAACCAGAAGGAGGAGGAAGAGGAGGAGAAGGAGAAGGAGATAAAGAAGAACCAGAAGAAGGAGGAAGAGGAGGATGATGAGGAGAAGGAGGAGAAGCGCAAGAGCAGGAAGGGGGAGGAGCAGGAGTAGAAGGAGAGGATAGAGAAAAAGAATGAGGAGGAGCAGGAGAAGAAAGAGAAAGAGAACAAGAAGGAGGAAGAGGAGGAGGTGTGAGTTAGCTGGTGTTCACTATAGGTTCTGACCCAACTCAAGGGTTGTATTTTACTGCAGTATACATTAGACACACTTTATTGAAATCTTCATGTTCTTAGGGAAAGTGTTGGGGCTAAGGTGTTTGACCCCCAGCCATAAAGTTCTGGGTTTGATCTTGAGTGTCCACAGCCCACCCCAGTAGGCATCCTTCAGCAATACGTCGCTAACCCCTTCATGCTTATTAATGATATTGAACCACTGTACGTCGTATCGCATAAAATAATTGAATTCTCAATGAGAAAATAGCAAATGCACAATACATCCAAACATCAGGAGGGAGTGATATGGACTGATCCCATCCAATGACATCAGAGGAACAGGCAGACGGTATCCAACCCCACACGTCACCCAGGACCAACCAGCTGGACTCCATTCCCCCAACAGCTCATCTCACAGCGAGGGGTCGTGACCCCTTGCTCACCCAGCAGGTGATCAGACCCCCCCCCCCCCCCCCCCCCATGTAATTCGCAATTTTGGGGACGCCTGGGGCCCGGGCGTCCCCCGCCCCTCCCCCTCGGGGAGGCGGGGGAGGTGGGGGAGACGTGTCCATACACATAACCCACGCACGGGACGTCTGGAACGTTCCCCAGGCCTGCACTTTCCTTGAACCGTCCTCCCCGCGATCATGTGCCCAACTTCCTGTCAGGGACGCTACGCAGCCGACAGATAACACAGCGTAAGCCAGAGGGGGGGGGTTGCTTCTCCGACGCGGGCCCCTGTATACGTTAGGGAGGCGGCCCGACTAAACACTGTCAGAGTGGCGCTCACAGGGAGCGCTGCCGAGGAGGATCCCGATTGGCTGGAGTGGTTTTCAACATATCTTCTTCTTTGTCTGCGAGTCCGACCCTTTTTTTTTTTTTATAGGCCTCTGGAAGGTTGCAGGAATGCCCCTGAAGATGAAAGGGGGGGGGGGGGGTGGGGCCATCCTCACTCCCTCACTCTCTCACTCTCACACTCTCTATCCCTTTGTTCCCCTCGCTCTCAGTCAGGGCCGTGTCGCTGTGTTTCTCTCCTTAAAACCCCTAATTGCCCTCCCCCTCTCTCCCTCTCCCACTGGGGGTCTGAGAAGGAATTCTCCCCCTCGGAGCAGGAGGGGGGGGGCAGCCGGCCCGCCTGGCGAGGGCTATTTATAACCCGTGGGTAATTAGTTCAAGGCCACTGTGAAGTTTGGTCAGATCTCGTGTGCTCCGCTCTCACGCGCCCCGCTCCTGCGTTCTGTTTCTCCGCACACACGGGGCCACCGACGGGACCGGTGGAGCACACAGAGGGGACGACGACACGCACAAACGCACACACACACACACACACACTTAATGCACACACACACACCCTCACACAGGCACACTAAATGCACACGCAGACACACACACTAAGCTACACAAAATGAACACAAGCCCACACACAGATACATAAAAGGCATCCACACACACACACACACACACACACAAACACATACACATTACACACACACACACACATATACACAAACACAAGGCAATGTCAAACTGCTCGTCCAAGTGCGTCCTCCTTCCTGCCAGGGCTCCAAGAGCCGACTGCACTTCCACACAGAAGCCTGAAAAACCTCCTTGCTGTTGATGTTGCTATTGTTGTTGTGTATGTAGCCGGTGACCAGCTCATGTCTCTGTCTTGTTAACAGCTGTACATATATAAGCTATTCAATTATCTTATCCTTTCTTGATTTTGGTTTCCTTTGAACAATAAAGTCATCTTGATCTCAGCCCCATCTAAACTATGAGGGGGGGGGACAGGGCTGCTAGCTTGAATGAAAACAGTTTCTGGAAGACTTCGGCCCAATCTGCAAATTCTCCTCTAACGTTTATAGCCCATGGAGGTAGAAGACACCCCCCTATCAAATCACCAACGACCTGGATGTCCCCCATTCCCACAGCGGACAGCCTACATAACAGACCATTAACGGTAACTAAATGTACCGGCCTATGGGGCCACACCCCCTTAAAGGTTGTATCCTACAACGGCCCCGGGGCCCACAACGCTCACCACACACACTGACTGTCACGGTGGAGGGACGAGGCGTCAGACCTAAAGGCAGCCCCTGGTGTGTTTGGGGGGGGGCTCACCTTCCGGTAGTTGGTGAGCCGGCGGTTGACGTGCTCCAGCCTCTCGCCACACAGCGCGGCGAGCCGGGACCGCAGCTCCTCCGGGATGACGTCACAGCTGGAGCTCAGCCGGCCGCACATCTGCACCAGCGTGTCGTCGTTGCGCGCCAGAGCCTCCAGGATCTGTGGGGGACAGAGGGACAGGGGACGGTGGGTACGTTGCAAGAGGGGTTCAGGACGATTCGGCTCGCCCTCTCTTTCTGAGTATCCAGGTGTTCTCCTCTAGCCCGGTGTTGCCCGTAGTAACCCCGGTAAAGTGAACGAGCCACCGGAAGGAGCGCTAGGGACAGGCCTTCTTGGTTTGTGGTTTGATGTGCGTTGTTGTTCACTCGGAAGCCAACCAGCGACCTTGTAAGGGAAGTACATTTTTAGGTACCTATTTGGGGAAACAGGGGATCTGTAAGCAGGTGATTGGCTACACAAACTCATCCAGCAGTAGCAAACGCTAAAAAGTGTCTGTTAAGGTTTCAAATCAGCCCAGTGTAGACTGGCTACTGTAGAAATACTCAAATTCAAATCCCCTTCTAAACACCTCGTCCACTCGCGTAAAGAAGTTGGAGTTTCTCTTCAGTAGAATATCTCCGTAACGAAACGGGAAACAAGACGTGACTCCGCTCCTTGCAATTTATACATTTTTATCGGTGTAGCGAAACAGAACGTAAAGTCAGGTGATCAGGATGGTCTCCAGCATAAGACTCTATACGGTCTCCGGAGCCTTAGCCTTACTCGCCTGAAGTTCTGAAAGAACATATTAAGTCTGCTGGAACCGATCGATCCATAATTCATCACATCGGCTCTGTTTCGCTTGGCAGGTTGAACTCCCTGAGCGTTGCAGTGAGGGGTGTGGTCACGGGGCAGGCCGGGGCAGCAGTATGCGAGGATCGAGGGACTGCACTGTGCTGTACGGAGACCGGGGAACGGGAGGAGGCCGCGACGGCAGGGGGGGAGATCAGATGTGGAGCACGAGAGGAAAAGAAAGACATCTCCTCTGCTGCCGAGTCTTTGAAAGAGATACTCGCTGGAGGAACGGGAGGAAGAAAGAGGAGGAACTCCTGAGCAGGAAGAGGCTGAGGCACAAGGAAAACAAGGCGCTCCACAGTGTAAGCAGTATTAGGATTCATACAGCGCGCACCTCTCCACAGGGGGGGCTCCGCGCGCACCGGCGCAGCAGATGTTTACGATCATACTAAAAATGACTTCCACTTCAGAGGGAAGGGGAGCTGTTCTCCGTCAAAGGAAGAGAGATATGACAGGAAGACAGGCCGGTACAAGGCACAGATTCGGGATGAGTGGTTTTCGTAACGCTTTCCGACAGCTCTGTGGTGCTTGTGACTCAGGACTTTGAGACTGGAACGCGCCCGGAGATCCTTCCCTAATCCGTCTTGATTAAGGCTTCCAGGACGTCCCCGGCACCGAGGAGACGCGGCCGTTGATCGAGGCGTCTCCGTCCTTGATCAATAAGGATTAAAGATGGCGTGATTGCGTCTGGGAGGCAGACAGCCCATCCTCCTGAGATTTGTGTGTGGCTAAAAATTAAAGGGTGATGGGATGTGTGCATTCCAGGACACACATGTACCCCATACCCATTTTACACTGAAGATTCTACGCTGGAAACTCCTTCCAAAACAAATATTGATCAATAGGAATCGAAAATTCAAAGTTCAGAGGCACCAGCTTTAGATAATTAGGAGAAAAGGGTTAAGGACGATAATGAGGATTTTTACATAAGGCTTTGATTCAAGATTTAGGTTTTGTTTTAATATCACAAATAAACCAAAACCTGATTTGTACAACACTGTGCTCCGCTGTTGTGCGTCAGGGGATTGATAGAGTAGCACGAGAGTGAGATAGAGAGAGAGAGAGAGAGAGAGAGAGAGAGAGAGAGAGAGAGAGAGAGAGAGAGAGAGAGAGAGCAAAGGGTCTAACAGACTTGTTTGTGTGGTTCCTGTTCAGTCCTAAAGTGACCTGCAGCTCTTGAGCTTGGCGAGACAAGTGAGTTAACGAGAGGAAAGACAGAAAAATTGTTGGCTCTGAATGTTGTGCAGCTTTGTGACTGGAATAACGAGAGGCGGGACCGTAAATGAATAAACGCATTCATACCACAGGTGCCCCAAGCTATTGAACCACAGAATGTACAGAATGTGGATGTAGCGTCACCCACACACGACCGTATGAAGCGTAGATTACCGGAGGGGACGCCGCCATTGATTAAGATTCATGCAACCATCAGGGGAAAAGGTCGATATTTGGCACATTGGGGGGGGGGGGGGGGGGGGGCGGGGACTTGAATTCCCGATTCGCAGTGTTCCAGGGAACACATTCAGATTCAATACTTAACAACTTTCTAATAAATAAAAAGGGTCAAACGGGTACGTGAAGATGAAGTAGGCACTGAGATCCTATGCCAAAACAGAGGGGGCGGGGGCTGCGTACGCACCTTGGCGGTGAGGTTGAAGAAGCCCTTGGGCTCCACCATCTTCTCCAGCACGTGGCACTTGATCCCGGCGGTGCTGTCGTAGTCGTACACCACACCGTACTCCAGGTGCACGTTGTCCACCGTCAGACTCACCAGCTCCTTCTTGCCGTCGATGATGGCGATGGTGTTGAACTTGTCCATCACCTCTGTGGCACGGAAACACACACACACACACACAAGGGCACACACAAAACAACACACAATGAAGCTAAGCACGTACACTGGAGTGGGTTCAACACACACACACACACACACACTCACAAGCATGCACACGCAGAGAAACGCTTGCATGCACGCACACACACATACACACACACAAGCACACACTCACATACATACACACACAGAGAAACTCATGCACACGCATGCACACACACACACAAACACACCCACACACACACACACACACAGACACACATGCACACACACACACACACAGAGCCAGAAAGAGGCCAATCATACACACACGCATGCACTAACTCACACGCAGGCTTGCGTCAAGCGAGCACACATGTCAAATAATCATGAATAAAAACAAAGCCAAAGTGCACGATGGTTAATAAGTAATATCTTAACCATCTGCTTTGTAGCGCATTGGTAGAGTTCCAGCGGTTATATCCACTGTTTCATTTCAGAAGGAGCACATGTGTTCATGGTTCCCTCCCTGCCTTGCTTCTCCTCCAGCGGAGAGATGACGAGCCACTGCAATCAGGCAGGGCTTCAGCCGACGTGATGACTAGCTACATCCCCATGAAGACCTTGCCGAGGTGTTTACCACAAAGGGAAGAGCGTCCCGTGTTTGACTCTCTCTCTAGAGGATTGGTAAAGCTTGGTACGGAACTGGGAGAGGGGAACAGGATATTGATTAACCCTCAATAAATCAGAGGAGGGACTGGTTGTTGATGCTATAATGTGCTCCAGATGAGACGCAGTTATCGCCCGCTGCGTTCGCTCAAAGCCAAAAGGTTGTTTGGTGTTCCACACTTTTCGTTTCCATGCACGGAATGTGTGTTCACCAATCCTTCACGATCACCTGGAGCTAAACTACGCTATCTACACGCAAAGTTCTCAGTCTCAAACCAATTTCTCTTCATGACATGTGTGTGTTTGTGTGGAGCGGTTGGTGTGCGTGTGTGTTTACCTAAACACTTTGGCCTGAGAGAGAGAGAGAGAGAGAGAGAGAGACAGAGACAGAGACAGAGACAGAGACAGAGACAGAGACAGAGAGAGAGAGGCAAAGAGAGACAGAGATGCATGCTTTTTTGCAGTGTACATGTACAGTGCACATTTTCAACCGACAGAACGTTAAGAAAATCTATAGGAAACAAGCAAAGGTCAAAGTGAAAAAGTCAAATAGAGGAGAGAATCGGCAGAAAGAGGGAGAAAGAGGGAGACGGCGAGGCAGCGAGCGTCACCTTCCACTTTGCACTCGAACCCGTCCTCGTTCTCCTCCGCCGAGCGCTTTTGGTTCGACTTCCTCTCGTCCTCCTGAGCGCTCTCGTTGTTGTTGTACACCCACTTAATAGTGTCCTGCTGCATGGAGACACGCACATACACACACACAGGCCGCATCCACACACACACACACACACACACACACACACACACACACACACACACACACACACACACACACACACACACACACACACACACACACACACACACACACACACACACACACAGTTAACCATGCAGTCCATCAATGACAGCACCATGTCACAGCTAATGATGTCATCGTGTCATTATAATCCACAGCAATTCACAGCAATCTCTGGTACCGGTCATTAAGGATCGGGTAACGGCAATTAGGGGCTCCAGGGTCCCTTCCAGGTACACTGAGGAACCGGGACCATTCAAATGGGAGACCAACACCCTACCCCCCCTGCCCCCCCCAATGAGAAGCAGACAGCTTTCCCACCATCCATGTGTCGGAACCAGGGAGGGAGGAAAGTCCTGTTGTATAACGGGGTGATGGGGTGGAGGTGGTGTGGAGGTGCCTGGCTGTGGGTGAGGGGGAGCCCTGGCTGAGGGTCTGGGAACAGCTGGGCAGGGAGGGGCGGGAGGGGGGCGCTGCGTGGCTGAGGCTGGCCAGATACGCTGGAGAGAGCGTCACGGTCGGGTGGGCAGAGTAAACACTGACAGGCCTTCACAAACATATGGAAACTCTGGACCGCACAGCGCAACCACGCCAACCCCATCAGACCGCTGGGCCGTGGTGTGTGTGTGTGTGTGTGTGTGTGTGTGTGTGTGTGTGTGTGTGTGTGTGTGTGTGTGTGTGTGTGTGTGTGTGTGTGTGTGTGTGTGTGTGTGTGTGTGTGTGTGTGTGTGATTCGTTTTTTTCTTCTTCCCACACTCCGCAAGCTCAGTGGGTTACTTAAACTGTCTGTGCATGAAAATGCTCCAACACAGACACGCACACACATGCACACACACAGAAACACATACACACACAAACACACCAGCACACAATCATTCACTCATGCACACACACACAGACCAACACAGAAAAATACATTGATAAACTCATGCACACACACGCACGCCCATACAGCCACACACCAATACAAAGAAACACACACTCGCACACACACACACGTACACACACAAAGACACAAAGAGGGTGTTGCCTCTACGCCTGTGCATATGATGCAAACCAGGTTTCGGTATAGCGCTTCATTAAGACTCAAGTCCCATGCGGTGCTGACACACACACACACACACAGAAACACACACTCTTTTCCTCACACACCATTCTCCCAATCACTTCTCTCTGGGGTACTTTGTGAAGAGATTGCCGACTTGCATGACCCCCTGAGGCTCACCCCCCCCCCCCTCTCTCCTTCCCATTAGCTATCTTGCTCTCTCCCCCTCCCTCCCTCACCCACTCTGTCTCCCTCCCTCACCCACTCTGTCTCCCTCCCTCCCTCACCCGCTCTGTCTCCCTCCCTCCCTCACCCACTCTGTCTCCCTCCCTCACCCGCTCTGTCTCCCTCCCTCCCTCACCCGCTCTGTCTCCCTCCCTCCCTCACCCGCTCTGTCTCCCTCCCTCCCTCCCTCCCTCCCTCCCTCGCTCTTCCTCTCTCAGAGGGACTGCCAGTCTTGAACAGCAGGGGGTGGGGGGGGGGGGCAGTGTGGTGAGCCAAGGGTCACTACTGGAGGAGCCAAAAGTGGGCTGGGACCCCCCCCTTCCCCCCTTAATATGAGCGATGGAGAGAGGGGGGGGAAGAGGAAAGGGGGGAGGGAGAGAGAGGGATAGAGATAGAGAGTGGGAGAGGGAGAGGGGGAATGAGAGAAGGAGAGATGAGATTAAGAAGAGGGGATGGCGAGAGAGAGGGAGGGAGGGGAGAGATAGTGTGAGAGAGAGAGCGAGAGAGAGAGAGAGAGAACAAGATGGGAGTACAATGCTGCTTCAGTGAACAACATGTTCTCTTTCTCCTTCATTGACTCTCCAATCCTCCTCCAGCCTCTTCTCCACAGCAGCAGCTACAAGGTTAACACGGCCCGATCTGCATACACCCTCCCCCCCCCCCCCCCCCCCTCCTCTGCCCGTGTCTCACCTGGGTGGGCCGGCGGTACTTGCGGCATGCGGTGACGTGGGCGATGACGCTGGCGTGGCTCTCCTTGCTCACGTTGATGCCGTTCACCTTGATGATGCACTGGCCCGGGTGGAGGCCCGCCCCCGCCGCAACCGTGCCTGGGGAGAGGGGGGGGAGAGGCGGAGAGAGGGGGGGGGGGGGTCGGAGAGGGGTTGGGGGGGTATAGGTAAAGGTCATTATGGGGGTGGATGAGGATTCAAGTGCAACTTTTGACGAGGGTTTCATATTTGATTTGTGATCACAGGTAAACACAGGAAATGGAGAAAAGGCAGACAGGGACACACACAGCCAAGCAAACAAACACAAGCACATCACATGCACGCACACAGATACAGGTAGTCACACACACAGATACACTCCGAACACGCACAAACAAACAGACATCACATGTACACACACAACATGGAAAGGCACACACACATGGATGCAACGATACACACACACATACACACCCACAGACATCTCCCTGCACGCACAACATGGGAAAACACACGTCACATGGACACGCACATGGACAGAGATAAAGGGAGAGACAGATAGACAGACAAATACACACATACACAACACACAGACAGATACACAACCACACACACAGCCCCACATACCAACAATTCCAACATCCTTTGCATTCTTAATGCATGTGCTTTTTCCTCTTATTTACAAACTCTGTTTCCTGTTTTTGGGGGAAATTCTGCGTAAGAGGAACAGAGGAGAGGAGGGCAAGAATGTTGTTTGCCTGGGGTAGAGGAGAGATCCCAACTCTCTTTATTTCTCTCCATGTCTCTCTATCTCGCCCCGTAAAAGGAACGGTTGTGTTTCAAGCGGGAAGAGGAAAGCCAAGGATTTGCAGAAGGAAGTGCTCGGCAGAATGAATATCCCTGCGATTACAGTATTCCCTATTTGACTCACTCAACACTATCCAAACAGATGTGCAATCCCTTCATCCAAGAAACTGCATCGGTAAATGAAAAACGCAAACTCTATTTCATTAAAAACAAATCGCTTCTGTGATTGATGGGCGGCAGGAAACTCAAACGGATTCCTCCGAAACATCCGGAAGGAAAAACAGACACGGGAGGGAAACAAGCGCAGGCGGACGCAACACAGTGTGTGTTGTACAGTATTTATAGAACACTAAACGTCTGTGAGGCGTACGCAAAGAGGGACGACCAAGACACTGCTTACAACTCTTCCGACATCCTCTGAAGATGTTTCCTCCATTGATCGAATCAGACTGAATATCTCTCCTCCAGATGAGTGTTGAATTCACACGGCGAACAGAACAACCAGCACCTGGGATCCACGGTGACAACCAGGAACAGACAGCACTTCTATCGTTAGTCGCTAAGCCATCAAGGAGGCCACTTCAAATCAACACACAGTGAGGGGTGTATCGGTACACGTATCTGTACCGAACCGTAACGGTACAGACACTTCGGAGCGGTTCCAGAGGTGTACCGCGGTACGTACATGTGGCGAACATAGCGTTAACATCTTATATGTGGGCTACAAACCATGTAAGCAGTGTTGTAAATAAACTTCCAAAGCTTTTCAAATCTTATTTGGTGTTTTATTGGTCCTTAAGGTGCAAAGTAAACGATGTACAAAGTCATTAAGGCGCAAAGTCAAACCGGAGAAGTTATTCCGGAAATGAATTTGTTAGAGGACCAATCACAGCCCTTGCCGTCTCTGTTGCTTTGACCAATAGGTCCATGGCGTCGACGGATAGTTAAAAAATATTGGATGATCTCCGTGTCTACGTACAGCACTTTAACATGCACACGCTAGGGATGGGCAAAGATCGTCGAATAGTCGGAGTCACGTAGAATATCGAATAATGAATGTGACTACCGTTATTTATTACACGGCTCTTCTCAATGCTGTTGAACGCTCCGTTGACTTGCATTGGGCCTTCACAACTTCCGGTGGTGAATAGCGTCATCGGTTGCTAAGCGACGTCAACGTCTTTGGCGGACTATTTCTCTGCTGATCAGCAAAATGCTGATAACAAATAAATTGTAAAAAGACAAACCGTGTGAAGTTATATTTTTGACGTGTCTAGTTCACGTCATGCAGGCTGTGTTCAGTAAAATTTTTCGGCGCATGTAGGTCTATCTACCTAAGCCCACTTTGAAATAATTTTGATGTTGAATGATGATGGCGCAGTTGTTGAAATAAACAGATTGATTTCATACAAATCATAAAAGCCTCTTCCTGTGTCATTGTGAGTGTGAGTGTGAGTGTGAGTGTGTGTGTGTGTGTGTGTGTGTGTGTGTGTGTGTGTGTGTGTGTGTGTGTGTGTGTGTGTGTGTGTGTGTGTGTCCGAGGTGCGTGCGTGCGTGGGGGGTTCTTGATTGAGCAAATTTCGAATATTATTCGAATACTTCTCAGCGAATATTGAATAGTATTTTTGCCAGAAATGCACATCCCTAGCAGACGCATTTGAAAAGGCACCATCCATGTGTTACACTGCTGCTGTGGAAAAAAAACAAGCTGTGCAAACCGAGCTCACAACACTATTTCAACAACCCCTATCTGGGAATTCAGAAATGCAAATGCCAGATAGCCAAGTTTATTGGTGTTTTCACTGCTTCTGATCTACGGCCATTCTCCGTTGATGACAAACAAGCAGTTTTTTAAATTTTCCCCTTAACTATGAACCGTACCGTAATGTGATTTAAGAACCGAGGTACGTACCGAACCGTGACTTTTGTGTACCGTTAATCCCCTGGAACCCAAGCCCTCTCAGAGATCAAATGTGCACACATTGCATATACCTGGGACAGGAAAACACAGCCATGCATGGAAACGCACACACACACACACACACCCAGACAAACACGCACGCACACAAACAGACACGCACACACACACACACACACAGCATTCTTCGCTGCCCTAACCACTGACCCTTATTGTTTGAAGGAAATAAAAACAAGAGGCAATTCTCCTGAGAACAGCCAGACGTGGCCCTGAATTGTTTTCCAATAGCCCCTATCTCCCTACAGCCATGATAGCGGCGAGGGCTCAAGAGCCAGGCTACACGGAACTGGGCCGTGACCTATCTGATCGGCGTTCGTCCACTTTCTCCACCGTGAAGAAAGACAGAGCCGCTCTCAGAAGAGCAGATAACTACCTGGAAGTAATTACCATTTGGAAAATGGGCGATAACCGCCTAATCCCAGGTTCTGGCAGGGCCGCGGGCCGGCGGACGGAGGCAGTGAGGGGGCTGTGCTCATGGCTTCTGGCTGTGACCCGGCGGGTCGCTGGCCAAGTCACACAAGCGCCCCGAGGCCGGGGCCAGCTGCCTGCCAGCTGCACCACGGGAGGCTACACCCAGCCAAACCCCAAATACTAAAAACCGGTTGTCACCCTTACTCTGAAAATATAATTACTATGTTTCTGTGGACGTGATTGCCCGATTTTTCGGATAATTATTCCCCACAGAGATAACAAGTTCTCTCTCTACTCTGTGTGGCTGCCGCATGAGAATAGAATATAGCGTCTAGAGATGTGGAGGCTTAGGGTTAGCTACTAGCATCTAGAGATGTGAAGGGGTAAGGGTTAGCCACTGGAGATATGTGAAGGGTGAGGTTTAGCTACTAGCATCTACAGATGTGGAGGGTGAGGTTTAGCTAGTAGCATCTAGAGATGTGAAGGGTGAGGTTAAGCTACTAGAATCTAGAGATGTGGAGGGTGAGGTTTAGCTACTAGCATCAACAGATGTGGAGGGTGAGGTTTAGCTACTAGCATCTAGAGATGTGGAGGGTGATGTTTAGCTACTAGAATCTAGAGATGTGGAGGGTGAGGTTTAGCTAGTAGCATCTAGAGATGTGAAGGGTGAGGGTAGGTAAGGTAGCTTGTGTGTCAGTTGATGCTCTCCTACCTCTGCCCACAGCGTGGACCACAGAGGGACCAAATCCACGGATCTGGAAGCCAAGACCATCTGCAGAGTCTGGGATCTTCACCGTCCTGGGAATGTCCGAGGGCACAAGGAGAGGATAAAAAGGTTTAAACTAGAACACGTTGTGGAAACAATGGCCAAAAAATAACATAAATGTTGAGTTTGGCACTAGAGGCTATAGCCTAAACGCACATTTACATATACGGTATATGTCTGGGTTCCAAGCCTAGTGTTTGCCGTCAATCTCCCTTTTCTTAAGAAAAATGCCTAACCCCAACCTGCTCATTAATCACATGTACTTAAAGAATGCATTGCTTTGGAAAATTGCATCTGCTAATGGACGACACAGTTAAATATGTACACAAACTCCTCTATTTAAAGACGTCAACGTATAGTTAGTACAGTAAGCACTGTGACTCACTCTCTTGGCTTGGTGCTGACCAGTACCCTGAGGGGTCCCTTGCTCTCGAAGCACTGCCTAAGGAGGCTCTCCACCTCTGAGAAGGGCCTCAGAAACACCAGGTCTCCATTCATGGCAAACAGCTTCTTCCCCACCTCCAGACCCGCCATCTTGGACAAAAGAGTAGCATACGATAGGATAGAAAGAAGGGAGAAGAGATTCAAGTTTTATAGAACCAAGTAGGAAAGCAAAATCAAGTAATATCACTAAAAAACAAGATGAAAAAAGGACATTATAGATGTATTAAATCTGAGGCAATCTCCGTCTTTAGAATTAAGTCAATTCTAGTGTTTAGAATTATAAACAAAACCTTTCTAACTGTTTTGTGCTAACATTTTCCATTTTCAGGTTTTCATTGGAGGTGACAACCATTTATTTGAAATGTCCCCAGAGGAATTACAAGGGGCTAAACAAACAAGCACACCAGCCATAAAACTCTTTGGGCTAAACATTTGTAAAGGCTTGTTTACATAGAATGTCTAGTAGTAGTAGTCTGGGCTGGGTCTGTGGCATGCTGACTTAATAAAGCATTAACATCAAAGAGAACCTTGAAATGTATTACATTTCTACAGCGTCTCATTTCTACACACGTGGAGGTTTAGGGTTAGCTATTAGTATCTACGGATTTGGAGGGTTATCTACTAGCCTCTAGAGATTTGGAGGGTTAGGGTTAGCTACTAGCATCTAGAGATATGGAGGGTTAGGGCTAACTACCAGCATCTAGAGATGTGTATGATTAGGGCTAGCTACTAGCATTTAGAGAAATGGAGGGTTAGGGTTAGCCTCTAGCAGAGATGTGTAGGATTAGGGCTAGCTACTAGCATCTAGAGATGTGTAGGATTAGGGCTAGCTACTAGCCTCTAGAGATGTGTAGGATTAGGGCTAGCTACTAGCATCAAGAGATGTGTAGGATTAGGGCTAGCTACTAGCCTCTAGAGATGTGTAGGATTAGGGTTAGCTACTAGCATCTAGAGATGTGTAGGATTAGGGCTAGTTACCACCCTCTAGAGATGTGGAGGGTTAGGCCTAGCTACCCCTCTAGAGATGTGGAGGGTGAGGGTTAGCTACTAGCATCTAGATATATGCAGGGTTAGGGGTTAACTCCTGGCACCTAGAGATGTCTAGGGTAGGGGTTAGACACTAGCCTCTACAGACACAGCTGGAGCATATTGTGAGCCTCCTCTTTCCATGTGGAATAAGTTAACCTAGCCACGCAGCGGAGTGCCTTCGTATCCTACGCGAGCAGAATGCACACACGCGGGGTCGCCCTCTCAGATTGATTGCGTTCGAACTTGAAAGGCATCTCCCTCCTTTGCATTCTCATCGAGCGGACTCAATATGCAGCGCGCACACAAAGAGAGACCTCGAAAATGCTGACAACTTTGTTGTGTTCAACATCTGTGTTTCCACGGGGACGGTTCTCTGATGTAGGAACAAGCGTACATTACTGCAAAGAGGCCAACTAAAAGACAGTTTTCATAAAAGGATCTTATTTTCTTCTGAAAGGGAAGCTTAGGCTATAATTATAACAGCAAAGGCTCGCTGGACCTCATCTGTAATAATAAGAGAGCAACAATGGACAGTTAACCTCTATTGAGTAGAAGTTCAGAGAGGCCGAGAGGCTGTGTACTCACAGCAAACATAGAAACTGATTAATGTGTCTGTGTGTGTGCGTGTGTGCGTGTGTGTCTGTGTGTGTGTGAGAGTGGGTACACCTGTGTGTGTGTGTGTGTGTGTGTGTGTGTGTGTGTGTGTGTGTGTGTGTGTGTGTGTGTGTGTGTGTGTGTGTGTGTGTGTGTGTGCGCGCATCTGTCTGAGTGTGTGCGCCTGTGTGTGTGGTTATGTGTGACTATGTGTGTGAATGATTGCGTGTGTGTGTGTGTGTGTGTGGTTATGTGTGACTATGTGTGTGAATGATTGCGTGTGTGTGTGTGTGTGTGTGTGTGTGTGTGTGTGTGTGTGTGTGTGTGTGTGTGTGTGTGTGTGTGTGTGTGTGTGTGTGCGCGTGCGCGCCTCACCTCAGCAGGGGAGCCCTTTTCCACAGCCTTAATGATGGGCACCCGGTTCCTCTCCTCCAGGGTGAAGCCGTAGCCGCCGTCACTGGGCCGTATCTGGAGGAACAGCAGCCCCGCCATTAGCTCCACACACCCCCCAGAGTATACAGTAGATGGTGCATCACATGGTACATAATGTCCCACGCAATACACACAGAGCACATATTACACACAGTTTTAAACCCGGCGTTACACACACACGTAGAGTTACCACGCATCACACACATACGCATCACACACATACAAACACTGCAAAACATACATAATATGCAAGCCACATACACACACACAAATACCCCGCAACACTCAAACACAACAAAAAAAACATACACCAGGCAGAACACACACATAAACACACACATAAACACACAACACAAACACAGCCCCCACACACATGATTACTCATATGGATTGCCAAGAAGACGAATAGCACCCATGGTGGTATTCGCTGTGTCCTCAAAGAAAAGCGCTTACAGCGATTATAAAACGTCTACTTTGACTTTCTGCCGCGTCGTGCGTTTCCTTCTCACACAGCTGCGGGTCGTCTCGGAGCGTGACGTACCTTCCCTCTAAGCCGGGGGGGGGGGGGGGAGAGAGAGGCAGGGGGGCTCACCAGGAGGGCTTTGGCGATGACGTTCTCTGCGATCTTCAGGTCGTGCTTCATGGGCTTGTGCTTGGTGTTGGAGCCCTCCATCTCCTCGTCGGCGAAGAAGCGGAACAGCAGCGGCTCGTCCTTGAACTCGCTCTTCTCCAGCACTGAGGGGGGGAGGGGTAAGGGGGGAGGTGAGGGGGGGTCAGGGGGGAGGGGTAAGGGGGGGAGGTGAGGGGGGGTGAGGGAGGAGGTCAGAGGGGAGGTCAGGGGGTTACCGTCTCACCACGCAGGGGGATGGCGTCCAAAGTACACTGTTTTCAGATACAGATTTGGTTCAAATTTAATTTATAGTCCCAGTGTATGCACTTGAGCGTCCAGGGCATCGTCACGGCAACACACGGGACTATAAAAGCCATGGCCGTTTGTGGGCTGCAACTCAGGACAAGGTTAGGTCAACGGGGTCCTAGAGGACGTGGAGGAGCGAGCCGGGGGGCCAAGGGGCTGGAGGTCCACACTATCCCGACTATCCCCCCTGAAGAACGGGCTGTGGTTCAGCAGAGTAAGCCTTTTGGACTCGTTTATCATGCAAATCTCTCCCACTTATTTACTATAGCGGTTTGGAATCCAGTGAGAAAAAACCCCTCCGTCGTGAAAAACGGGGGTGAAATGAAAGTTCAGATTGCACGTCTCTCTGGAGGGAGAATAAAATAAAATAAACACAATTATTAATATTACAAATTACCCTTAGGGGGTTCCTTTGAACATTCCCATACTTCATTCCCACTTAGGATCAGATACCACGGCCAATCGCTGCAATAGCCGCATTGTGTCAGGCCAAATAACTGCAATAACTGCCAAGCAACTGGCAGAGGCGTGACCACATGACCCGGGCGGCCCTGCTAGAGAGCGAGGGACAGATTGAAGGCTGTTATGCTGTCCACAGATTTACTAGCAATTTGTTGGGTGAGTCTGAGATGTGAATGGAGAATTTACATCACGGTGGTAAGGCAACTCTCATGACTCACAGCGTGTGTGTGTGTGTGTGTGTGTGTGTGTGTGTGTGTGTGTGTGTGTGTGTGTGTGTGTGTGTGTGTGTGTGTGTGTGTGTGTGTGTGTGTGTGTGTGTGTGTGTGTGTGTGTGTGTGTGTGTTTGTGTGATGGGGACGTTTTGGAAACAAATGAAAACATAAACCTCAGCGGGAAAATAAAACAGGTCATACCCTCGCAACAAACTGTAACCACGGTTACGTAGAACGTCTCTCTCACGCTTAAAAGTCAACCTCGCTCGAGCCATGCGTCTCGCTCAAATGAACGGATGAAGCCCCAATTAAGTATACGGCCCTGGAATAACATCGCACACCCAGGCACCCGCAACGGGCATGTGCTCACACACATGCACAAACACACAGGAACACATAAACATGCACATAAAATTAAACGCTGTGTACTAAAACAGCATGCAACACTCCAATGACTCTCTTTCTCCACCGCTCAGAGGAACACTGCAGCCCACGCCGATCAGATCCACTCAACATCCAGTGAATAAACCCTCTGGAGCCTCAGGCACTCTGATCGGACGGTTTATTCAGGTGATTGGATCCTCTCTGAGCACCAGAGAGGATCTTGGTTCGAGATGGTCGTACCGTGATGCATGAAGCCGTTGTCGCAGAGCTCCACCCCCAGGATCAAGGCCTCCTCCCGCGTCCTGCAATCCCCCTGCAGAGAGAGAGAGAGAGAGAGAGAGAGTTGGAGAAATAAAGGGAGAAAGGGAGAGACAGACAGGGAGAGAGAGAGGGGATGAGTAAGAGAGAGAGACAGTGTCTTAGACAGGGCAGCAGAGCGCAGACGAGGTGAGGAAAGGAAATTGGGGATGACAGAATGGAGTGAAGAAGAATAGAATAACAGAGAGCAACAGGGATACAAAAGGGAGTTAGGGAGTGTGTTGGGGGGGGGGGGGGGGACACACAAAGAACATTGTGTTGAAGATGTCCCTAACACTCTCTATCCCGTCTCTTTGTGCCGGATCCAAGATTGTCGCGAGTCGACCAAACTGGTGTCTAGACGGCAGTGTGGCCCCAATCACAGTCCCACTGAGAGGACACTAGTCTACTGACCCGGTCACACACACACACACACACACACACACACACACACACACACACACACACACACACACACACACACACACACACACACACACACACACACACACACACACACACACACACACACACACACACACACACACACACCTATACATACACACACACTCACATAAAGAAAACACACACATAAATAAACATATAGACACACACTCATACATACACACAAACACACACACACACACACACACATAAAGACACACACACACACACATAAATATATATACACACACACCTCTATAAATACACACAATTACAAATAAACACACGCACACACACACACTCACACATAAACATATACACACACACATACATTTATACATGCACAAACATACACACAACCAAAACCAAACAAACAACGGCATACATTGAGCATGCAGAATGACTAGATTTCTAGTCCACAGAATGCCGAGCATCGACCACAGCCCCCTGCACTCAGACTTAAGATAATGTCTCCTCCTCTGCTCTCCTCCCCTCTCCCCTCTCCCCATTTATCCATGAGTGTGTGTGCAGTGGCTCTCTCTCTCTCTCTCTCTCTCTCTCTCTCTCTCTCTCTCTCTCTCTCTCTCTCTCTCTCTCTCTAGGGAGCAGGAGGGCGGTCCAGGGGACATACCTGTGCTATGAGCCAGTCGATCAGCTTGTTGGCCATCACCACAGACTTGTAGGTCCTCAGATGGTAGTCTTTATCCCTGCAGACGGGGGACCAACAGAAACACATATAAAAACGGCCGACAAACAATAAAAAGAAAAAAACGAATCTATGACTGAAAAAGCTGTATAATAATACATGATGTTTTTTGTAGGACTAATGAATACTGAAACTTTTATTACACATCGTTTAATAGTTAAGTACGTCCTGTTCTTAGAACAGCCACAGCAGCGTTCACAATAGCAGACAAAAGTCTTTGCAATTAGCGAAACACTCAGCACTTTTTTCCGCATATCTGTGATTTCACCATGAATCAAACTGAGTAGACAGCTGTGGGCTGTTCCAGTGATTGAGGCTGAGCGCCCAAACACCAGTAAGGTGGCGGCGTTTCTGTTCTCAGGGTGAGTTTGTGCACCACACAGACCCAGGGAACGCTGCCGAAAACAGACTTTCCCAGGAACACTGGGGTTTCCCATGGGATTTGGCAGGGGCCGAGCAGAAGGCCCAGGGAAAGTCCAACTGACACCGCTCTAACGCTTACACTCACACACACACACAGGGGCACGTGCACGGACGCACACACGTACACAAATACAAAAACACACATAGACAAATACAAAAGCACACACACAAACACAACCACACACACTAAAAGAAAGAAAGAACACACACAAACAAAAAAACACAAACACACGTATAAAAAGAAGAAACACACAAATACAAATATACACTTACAAACACAGGAGGACACACACATGCAACCAACCAACCACAATGCATGCGGACAAACAAACCATATAAACACACACACACAC